>NC_141211.1:185000-397500 GCF_054491065.1 Syngnathus leptorhynchus | reverse complement strand
AGGCTAAAAATCAGGAAATCTGGCTTGCCGTCTCGTTCGCTCCACTCGTCTTTTCCCGGGCAATTACAATTAGCCTCCTTTCATCGCCTCCCACCCCAACCCGCGTTTCTGTCCCATCGACTCCCCCCCGCCTGTCAGGAGTCAGCTTGATATCAGATATCAGCTCAGTTATCAGCTTGTGTGATCGTTGCCTTCCCGCCCCCGCTGCAAGGCAGATGGAGGCCAGCCAGGCTGATGAGGAGTGCGGCGTGTTTTTTTCTTTTTCTCTTCACGTGATCACAGCGACTTGCTTGGCGAACGCCGCCGCGATCAATGATGCGCTGTGCCCAGAATTCACAAGCATATGTTCAGATGATGTGACGTCAGAACAAGACAGCGACCAGAGTGCAAAAAAAAATATTCTTTTGCTTTTCAAGGGAGATAGATGATTTTGAGATAAGTTGTTTTGCTGAGCGATTTGCCGCCATCTCGTGGCCTCTTTGCGCCAAGTAACTACATCGCACCGCGTTGAGGCGATCTTTGAAAACCTTTTTAGCGGGGGCCAGTTATTTTTTCCATTCGGTAGCGCGAGGCCACCTTGTTCGTCGACAGCCGGCGTGATCATGTTATAAGTTGACGGAGATGAGGTGTCTTCGCTTTTATATCGGCCATCCGTCAAGGCTCCTCGGCCTTTTATTCGCCGCTGTCCTTCCTGCGGAGTGGACGCCGTTAAGATGTAATGAGACGATAAAAGACGGTCGGCCGGCCGGCCGAGTTAGCGCGCGGCGGAGCTCCGCATTTCCCGCCGTTATCCGGAGCGCGTGGCCGACGTGAGACAGATTCCCGTTGGCCCAAAAAGTCAGTTGTGTTCTACTCTCCTATGACTAAGCGGCTAAACATTTCAAGACTTCAAGCCATTGTCATATTCCGGGCCAAAATGCATATCGGGAGGAAGGATTGCTTTAATATGTATATTTTATTAGCACGCGACATCATTTCTGTTGAACGACCTTGGGACCCTCCCCCCCCCCAAGCGACGGCTCGCGTATTCTCGTTTGAGCACCCGCGGTCCCGAGCTGCAATGTTCTGTCCACATCTTCCATCAATAGGGAGGAGTGGAGCGCACTTTAGCGCTAATGTCATTATAGCATCCGGCACGACGCCATCATCGGTGACAGTGCTGATGCGGGCGTGTCATTACAGACGGATCTCCAAGGTGACTTTCAAAGTCGTCTGCGCACCACTAGGGAAGGGAAGGGAAGCGAGCATTAGCGGTGATGCTTGAGAGCCACCAGATGTCCTTTAATGGCTTGCAGTAGTAGGCGGCACGTGGGCCTCGGAGTCGGGAGAGCCGATGTTTCCCCGTTGTCTGCTGCGATTGCACGCGTGTCACGGCGACAAATTGGAATTGGTTTTTTTTTTTGGGACTAGCTCCTGATTTGCGACCGGGCTCGCCACACCTTGCGTTGTGACTCCAAGCAATTGAGTCGTTCGTCCTAGCGATGACGTTTACACCACTGTAGTCATTAATGGGGTCGACAAAAGCGTCGGATTTCCCCCAAAAAAATCTGCCTTTGCATCAAATTGAGCTCCAAGGTAACTCATTCATGGGTGAAATAAGATTTGAAATCCAAAGTGCTTTGCTTACACAAAAACAAATGACTGTTCTAATTACAGCCCGCGTGTTTTTGTTCTGCGAGCGGCCCCGCCCGCCCGCCGGCCGGTAAAAGCCGCGTTGCTTTTGAAACACATCGTGAAAAACGCGTAATTACTCAGATGGAGAATTGATCGAGCCGGGCGTTGAAATTGGCAAATGTCAGCGCAAAAGGATCATTATTACCGCCGTGCCGCACTTCACTATCTGCACTCGATTTTTTTTTTTTTTTATGAAAGCAATTACAAAGGTCAATCAAAAGCGGTAATTGTATCTTTCTCACTAATGCGCAGCACGCCAACCTGGAAGGCTCGTATCTTAAAAATTGCAGTCACCGTCCGGGCAAAGAAAGAATACGGAGACTAGTCCCAAAAAGGTTTTGCAAAAAGTGCCGAGTAAGCAGAACATTCCGAGCCATACGTCCTTCCGTGCTGCGGCTCCCCTCACGGATTGATGTCTTTTTTTTTTTTTTTTTTCTCCATGGCAATTGGAAGCGGGTAAAGCCGAGTGCCAGATGGATGCCGCCAATTTCCCGTCCATTGGGCCACTTGCAGCTTTTTCAGCTCGGGGGCGGAATGGACTTTGGCACGCAGGAGCTGCCTTCCGCCTAATGGCGCAAAAGCCGCATTGTGAAGAACAGTCGCAGCCACGTGGCAATATTTGGTCTCTGAAATGTGGAACGCTAATGACAAAACGGGGGAGTCGTTTGATGCAGACCATGTTCCCCTAGGGACTGCCCGACGTCGACGACGTGGTTTAGCGGCCGGTTAGATGAGGACGCTGTCAAAGCAGGTCGTTTGGTCGTCCTTTAATCGCGGACGTTTGACGTTTTATATTTGGACAGCCGCTAAACTGATTGGCTTCATATTTTGGAAAAGAAATGGAAGATGTTTAACAGGCAGCATCAATGGCCAAAGACGTGACTGACGTGTTTGCTTCTGTGAATTTCCATTCGCGCCTTTACTTGCGGCAGGTTCATTTCTTGCAAATCCAGACAGCTGTATTTCGTTTTGGTTTGTTGACGCTTTACGTCAAGACTGGTAAAAGCAGATTCGGCAACGGCTGACGTTTGCCGTGACGAGGATTTGCGGCGCGAGGAAAGGCGTGTTTCAAAGAAATCTTTTGACAGCCCAGCTTAGAGGTGGCGAGATGTGATCTTAATGGTCCGAGAAATGTCTTCCATAGAAATGTTTTTAGGAGAACAGATGCTTGGTCAGGTTATCAATCTAGCGGCAAAATACATCCACTTCCTGGATTCAGCCATCTGGACGTGAACAAGCCAAGTCCTTCATTGGCAATCATTGGGGTTGGTTGTTTTTTGGGCTTGGTTTTTTTTTTTGTGAAGGTGTTACTTTTTCTTTGAAAGAAACATACAATGGTTATTAACCTGTTTTTTTTCCTCTGCGATACTTGCAATGACTTTGAAAAGAACTCGATGAATTTTCGTCTCGCAGCCTTTTATTTTTTGTCTCGATCGCCCACCAACCTCGACAGCCAGCGCAGCGCGTGTTGCGGGGGGACAGATGACAACAAATTGTTTCCATTTGCGTGGGTTTGTTACGGAGCCGACACGTCGAACAAGTTCCTTTCCCCGACGATTTTGCCAATGTTATTTTTGGGAGAGGGAGAGAGAGCGACTGAATTCCAATGAGTTTAAACAGGCACGCACGCTTGCTAATCAGCCTTCAGCGGCGCTTTCAAGTCGACGGCCCCGCCAGGCCTCGTTTTTGCAGACGTCCCATTCGCTATCACTCTTCCCAATGAAGCGGCGCCGACTCCAAAGGAGAAAGTGAAGCTTCTGTCGCTTTTGCGAGGGCAAATGTTCCATTTTGCTACATTTAGTCAGGAGCCCTGTGAAATCTGCCCTGCAACAAGTGATGCTGGAAAAAAATGACATTGTCACGGTTTACTGTACAGCAAAGTCTCGCATTGTCGAGATTTGACGTTCACTCACTCGCTGTCGCATTGTGTCGGTTGTTTGGAGTGAGAGAGAACTTGCCGACGCAGACGAGAAAGGAGACAATGTTCTTACGAGACATATTTTCACTCGCAGTCAACGCGCTGCGCTGCCTGCCGAGTGATGCCGGCGAGGATAAATGATTTATATTTATTGAGAGTCGGCCCTCCCTTCTGGGTTGTCTCAAACCGCTTCAAGGTGAAGCCAAAATAATCAGGAACCGTTTGATGCCACATTAGGCTTTGAAATTCTGTTCAGTAAGAGCGCTTGCAATTGGCTGGCTGGCTGGCTGGCTGGCTGGCTGGCTGGCTGGCTGGCTGGCTGCGCCAAACCAAAATGGCTGCCCCAAATCAAAATGGCTGCCTTCCTCCTCCATTTCACATGCGTTGAGATGAACACGACACTCTCCATTTCATTTCTTTCTTTCTTTCTTTCTTTCCAACTTTCCGGAGGCAGTCACAGATAGAATTTCCAAGCATCTAGCCGCCGGGCAGAGAAATCGGGAGATGCACGTTAAGTAAGGCTCCTAAAAAGGCAAAGAGAAAAGTGGCAAAGTCGCTCAGCGGGGTATTTATTAGCAAAGGTCTCGGGGCCTCACCTCTGGGCTGACTGCGAGACTAAAAACGATTCAAAACTAACTGCAGCCAATCAGATGAGAATAGTTGGCAGTGCAAATTGTCAAGATAAAACTTCCATCAAAGTCGACTTTCCTCAACAAGAATTCAGTGGAGCTTTCATATTAGAAAGACTTGACATTCGTTTGGATTTCCACTTCCCGTGTTGCCCGTCATAACCACAAAAGCAAACGGCTGCTTTCCAGCTAGCGTTAGCGCTTAGCATGGCTTCCCTGCGTATTGAAGCTTCCAAGCATTGAAGTTGACACGCTTAACTGCGCAAAACCTATCGCTTGTCGCCAAAAACGCTCGTCCGAGACTGAGCCGCACGGTGATCGTTAACAGCGGTACAGATGCGGCCATCTTGTTGCGTCTGGAAGCGCCGGAATTATTCCTGTTGGGATTTCTTTTTTTTTTTTTTTTTCCTCTCTCCACGCTGCGTTTCATCATTGTTGAGCTACTTCAGGCCAGAACTGATGATGTTTACCTGCCCTATATTAACACACGCGAATGCATTCATATTTAATAGCATCATTCATTCTCCTCACCTGACCCCCAAACGCAACCGTGTCAGCAAGAAATGGCTTCACGGAAGTATGTCGGCGGACGGAGAAAAAAAAAGGCAGGGATAGAAATAAAAAGCAGCGGGCGGATTCAGATTCGCACAACAAATGATGTCGAGAGCGACTTTTCCAAGGCCTTGCTTGAGTTTCCTGCCAGCCGAGCCGCCGGCGTCTGTTTGGCCACGCTCGCCTGCGCGCTCAATGTCCACGTTCCACACAAAAGTAGCGACAACACTTGTTGGCTTTCTACGCAAACGGCCGCGCTGATGAAAGTCCTTTTGCAAGTGACGGCAATGATCGTTAAAGCGGGCGGGCGGGCGGTCGTACACGCCCGCGCGTCCCGCTAACATTTCATCAGCTTCGTAACCATCTGTTGGAATGAAAAGCATACGGCTGCTTTTATTGTGTCTGTAAAAAGCGCCACTTTGAATACAAAGCACTACTTTTGGCTGACAGGTTGAGCGGGCTGAGATAAAAGCCCTTACGTGGATGTGTGATTATTTTTTCTCCGATTTCCCGACACACTCACTTTAAGCCAACTAAAAGACTTCTTCCCTTTTATGCAGCTGCGCTACAGTTACGTAAATGTCCAACCTGTTTGATTCATTTCTACACGTGTGTATTCCCGCGCTTTTATCAGTCGTCATAAAGTGGAAAGCAGATTGTTGCAATTGATTTCTGTTTTGGATTGATCTTTTTTTAATTCCCCTCTGATGAATTGATGTTTACAGTAGAGGTGATAAATAACGATCTGAATGGGTTTTCCTATGAAATCCCCATTTTGTTTCTTTTGTTCCAGGCGCCCAGGGAGCCGTGTTCAGCAAGTCGGTGGAGACGCCGCACGTCCGGGCCGAGCCTTTCAAGGAGTTGCGGTGAGTGAGTTACATTTCTCACTCGTTCACCTCAGTGGCGAGTGGAAGTAGTCTCTTAGAAACTAAAGTGCTTTTTTAGAACAAGACGGCTATATTGTCCTTGGGGATAATTAGTAGCCGTGGTGATGGTGACTGACGCTCTGTATTGGCGACGCTTATTGAACGCTTGTCAAAGCCATGAATGGAAAAGTCAGCGGTGCCCAGCCCGCCAAGCAGTGACATGAAGTCAACCTGTCTGTCAGAAAGTCGTCCTTCTTTTGTGGCTTAAAGGCAAGTGGCGCAAAAAGTAGCAGGCCGCCCGCGAGCGCTCGGACGTCGGGGCGGCTTACTTGGAGATATCACTTACCTGGGAGCTTTCACTTTACCAAACGTCCTTGCATTGCGGCGGCGACTTTGTGCCAAAGTAAAATGGCGGCGTGGGCGCACGCGTTGATGGATGCCAATCCCGAGCTCAAGATAAAAGGCAATATTTATGAGGCCATAAGTGACAAGTGCGGCGGCCGAGAGGCAATAAAAGAAAGGGTTTTTTTTTCCTCTTCTGTTTGGTTAGCGTCACACGCGTGGCCTTTGATGGACTCTTGGCACAAAAAATAAATAAAATAAAATACTCCAACCTGTAATGATGATCGTCCCTGAAGTGCTGCTGCCTTATGGAGGGGAGATTTATTGTCTGCAGCCTTCAACAAAACAGAAAGATGCTCAAAGTGAAACTCCGGCGGCAGGGCTTCAAAGTCATCGAGTCCACTTTCCGAGTACAATTACACGACTGTGCAACCTCCAGATTGGAACGCAATCCGTTCGCATGGATGCCCGGAGTAGCAAAGCAGCCCCAAATCATAACCTGGCGTCCCTTTTTTTTTTTTATACTAGACGACACATTAGCACAAGACTGTTAGCAGTACTGTTAGCATAAGGCTGCTCCCAAGTTTTTGTCCGGCCTCCTCTGCGTCAGTTCGTCTTTTCTCCATAATAGGCGTTTTTATTTGTTTTCACTTGACATGTATTAACATAGTGCTTAATGAATAAATCTTAATAAAACTTGCCTGCCAAATTAGCATGCTGCGCAGCTTTCCAAATTAAAATCTGATGGGATAACCTCTGCCCTCATCTAAGCATTTCAATGATTAATTAAACACACACACACACACACACACACACACACAAATCCTTTTTCAAGGCTGCCTTGCACTCGCATCAACATGATCCATTAGCATTCACGCTAGCCCACGCCAAGGAAAACAAAACAAAAACGATTAGCGGAGTTCTGCGGCGTTGCCAATGCCGACCGCACTTTAATCTCACACTTTGCAAAACGAGAGGAAATTGATCGCGTCGTAAGCCGCTGCCGTGAATACCGACGAAGGAGCGTTCAGAAATACGCTCCTCGCAAAACGATAGCGCCGCTGAGCTTTCGGAAAGGGTGAGCTGTTGGGAATTTTTGGGGATGGGCGACGTCCCGAAAAGGTTGGACGGCAGTTGCGTAAAGGTCCAAATGAGGTTCACCTTTAAAGGTTTCATTTGTGAGCCATTTTGCCGGTGAGTATACTCCACCCTCCTTTGCACATGAAATGATCCCATCCCCCTTGCCGTTCCAACCTCATTTCCCCTCAGCGATCGATAAGCTTTCGTCGTCCTTTCGACACTTCATATCGCCAACTGGAATCGAAGGTCATTAACGGCGGACGCGGGGACACGGCAAAAGAAAGAGGAGAAATGATTGTACGTCTCTGACACCATAAGAATTTGCCGCCTCTTTGCATCCTCTCTGCTTTGCATCCAGCGTCCTTGGCCAACACTTTGAAATATATAAGGCGGGTTAAATGGCAATCTGGGCCGCGGCTGATTGTTCGCTCGCTCGCTAGGGGCTTTTGTGAACGCGCTCCAGCGGACAAAGGAGGTGAACGAGGTAGTAAGTCAAAGATGGAGCTCTCTCCGCCAAAGTGCTGCCGTCAAAGTCCAAATGCGCTCCTTTCCAGATTGACTTTTACTTGTCTTTTGTTCTCCAGGCTGGAGTCTCCCACCCGCTCCCTGCTCATGGAGGCCCCCAAAGGCATCCAGATCCTGGCCGAGGCCGGGGACATCCAAGCCATCTGCAGGAACGAGCTGCGACTGGAGTCCAAAGACGGAGAGGTGCCTATTAGTTATTAACCCCCCGGTTTTATTTGAGTCATTTGATTGATTTTTTGGCACAAGCCACTAACACTCAGGTCAGACTCAGCTTTCAGTTATCTTTCGCCATTGAAATGAATGGGAATGCCATCAATCTGCTCCGGGGTCAATTTTGGCCACCGGGGAGCAGTATAATGCAATGGTGACGACAAAGGTACCCGTATTGTAGGCCAGTCCGTTTTTTGGAGAGTATAAAGAATAGTCTTGTGAATATGGGGCAAGCATGATATTTGCTCATATTATTTCAATAATATTTCATATTTCGAATTGGAACAAGCAAAGTGATTGTCAAGGTCACTTTCATCCTCCTCATCCTCCTCTTGGTTCATAGCAGCGGCAGGTCTTAATGAACACAACTAACTTTTGAAAAGACTTTCTTGCCCCCCCCCCCCGCATTCCCCTCTTCCATTAATCCTCCTCGGCTGATGTGAAACAGATCTGACATCACGCCACTGCCGCAGAGCCCGGGCAGGGAAATCCTTTTATCAGCGTTGGCTGATGTGCGGAACGGATCGGCGTGGAAGATGAGTGAGCGGCAAAAATGTACATGAAGCACAAAGTTAGAGACAGAAAGGGGACAGAGGGAGGGAGGGAACAGAAAGGGGACAGAGGGAGGGAGGGAGGGAGGGAGGGAGGGAGGAAGGAAGGAAGGAAGGAAGGAAGGAAGGAAGGAAGGAAGGAAGGAAGGAAGGAAGGAAGGAAGGAAGGAAGGAAGGAAGGAAGGAAGGAAGGAAGGAAGGAAGGATCCCCCCAAAAAAACATCATATTTCATAAGATTGTTTTTCAACACATAATTAAAGAATGGAATCATTTGTCTTTTTGGAGGGGAACAATAGTATCGGGACAGAGAATCCAAACCCCGAGCGACCATTGGCCGATTGGCTCGCAGCTCCACGCGGCGACCTCCGCCGGCCTCAATCCGTCTCTGGCGAGCCCATCGTTTGTCAGGAGGGGAGGTTGCGCGACATTTCCCAGGCGTCGCGGGGCACGCCGTTTTAACTTTTAATGGGCGACGGGAGCAAGACCCTTAGTCGTCTCACAGGAATCCGCAATCGATGTTGGCTTGGAGCGAGTGGAAATGAGAAAGGGGAAGAATGATGCAAACGCATCTGCAAGCGCTCGACAATGTCATGCCGACGTCTTTCAAATTGGAACATCCTCCTTTCCATACATTTTTTACATTATGTTAGATATATCATGTGACGCCCTTCCTTTTAAAATTGTTCAGTGTCTTTCTTTCAAATGAAAAATATACAACTTCTTTGGAGTGATTGCGCGAGGCCCAGTAAAACGCAGCGGGCGGCCGGAAGCTAGGAGAGCAATTACAGTAAAGCCAGGTAGCCATCAAAAAGAGAGAAAGAAAGTGTGAAGACCGGGCCAAGGTGAATTTCCAACCGGACACGGCCATTGGAGGACCATCCAATCTGCCGATTGATCTGCTCAAGCTTGTTGACAAGCCTCTTCTCCGTCTGGTCTTCCAGATCTCGCTGGACGCCCGCCGCATCCGCCTGATGCGTCTGCCGGAGGGCAAGGCGTCCACCGCCGGCGGCGCCTCCTCGTCCGGCACCAGGCAGACGGTCTACGAGGTTTGCGTTTGCCCCAACGGGAGACTTTTCCTCTCCCAGGCCGGCACCGGATCCACCTGCCAAATCAGCAACAACGTCTGCCTCTAGGATTAGAGACGCGGGACTCGCCCGGGACGGGAACTGATCACCGAGGCCCCCATCCGTATTTTTCTAAATAAGCGGGGCAGGGGGCGGAGCCTCTGGACGCTGTATTTATGACGTCATGTTCTGGGAATTCAATCAGCTTGATTAACTGAAACTAACTTTTGTTTGTTTTTTTTGTTTGTTTGTTTGTTTGTTTGTTTTTTTGTGTTCTTTGCTCCAGGCAGATTGTTGGGAAATATCCAAGAGGAATAATTGCTTTGAAATGGCGTGAGCCTAAACTGCCATACACACGTTTTGTCACATGAACCCGGCCGGAGAGGTGAGAGACTCCGATCGGGCCGGTGGCCGAGCCTTGCCGCTCTCCCGTCCGTCCGTGGCTTTGGAATTGTGCTTTGAGGATTTACCGCGACACGATCCACTGATGTACGTATTAGACTGCCAGCCAGCCAGCCTAACGTTGTTGATTTTTCTAATCTTATCTTTCAAAGATTGTTGAAACAAACACAAAGCATTTGCATTCAAGCACATTGTAATCATGCTGGATGCTCTCTCAAAGTGACAAGCTCCAATTTCGGCTCATCCGGATAAATGACCGTAGGTTGCGATTCTTGTTCAAAACGCAGGAAGCTTGAGAGCGGGCTGAAAGCATTTGCGTATTTTCCCGTCCGTGCGCTTTTAGCCAAACGAGGGGCAGGTATAAAAAGGTTTGAAACCAGGTCAGGGCTTTTTCTTTCAGCGTAGTAAAACCACGAGACCCCGCTCAAGTTTTCAGTGTCTCTGAGACAAAGGATGATGATTAAACGACCCCAAAGAGCCTGGTGTGCGGGGCGGTGCGGTGAGGGATTTGAGTGTGCCCAGCCAACATGCCGGCAAAATACGCGACACCTTTGCGACAAAATATGCGACTCGTGCCAAATTGTCCCCGTTTTTTGTTTTTTTTCCATCGTGCCACGATCTCCGCTCCAGTTTGGTGGCAATTGTTTGGACTGCGATGCGTTCTCCAGCTGTGGTCAGCCCTTCTTGTTTCTTGAACATTTTGGTTGCGGAGGAAGTGCGCCTGTGCCTTACACTTGTGGCAAAAAGAAGCACATCATCATCATCTTGCCGCCTTTCTCTTCCACATCCCAACGCAACGAGCATCCGAAATTCATCATGTCCCAAAATCTCATGTCCTCAAATCATGCGTAAATGGAAAATAAAACAAGAGCCGCCACGCCACGGCTTGCCATATTGAGATCTTCATAAGGCATCCATCGCTCAACACCAAGAAGAGGGAGTTGACGAGCTACTAATCAATCAATAAATAAATGGCCACTATTTGAGGGTTTTATTTCAATTTGTAATCAAATCTACACTCTGTGTTATGCATTCTGATTTGAATCGTGTTCAGTTTCTCACAATTGTGTGTGCGTGCTGAGTGTTAAATGTGTGCTACTTTGACTTTTGACCTTTGGTTTGGTTTTTCTGCCCAAACTCAAAAGACGACCAAGAAGGGAAACGACGCTTGGATTGAAATGGGCTTGGTTTTTTTTCTTTTGTTTATTCCTCAGTCCAGAACTTGACAACCTTGGACGATTTTTTTTTTTTTTTAAATGTGCCAGAATAAAAAGGCATTGTTCCCAATGCGCGCACTGGCCATCGGAGTCATGTCTTTATTTCTTACGTCTTCTCAGTCACAATTTAGTGACTGGCTAAACTGGTGGTTATTGGTAGAGGATAAAGAATACATGCCTGTCTTCACACGACTTTGAGCCAAGTGTCCCAATACTTGTGTCTCTTCACTCTTGCTTTCCTCAAGGTTACAAGGGGGATTTGTTTTTCCATTTTTCTTTCCTCACTTCTCTCCTTGCTTCCGTAATAGCTTCCGTGCCGAGTCTTTCGCGAGCAAAGCGTGGGATTAACGGCCGGCCGGCGGAAGCAAACAGCCGTCCGGGGAGTTTACCCGTCAGGACCCGGCGGCGCACGTCACCTCGGAGGAACCCTGGAAATGGAAAGGGGAGGCTAGCTTCAAAAGAAGGCCAAGGCGTCGTAAATAAAATGCAATGCGGCAAGCGAGGGATGTTTACGCGTGCAGATGGCCGGCCGGCCGGCGGTGCTCATCTGGAGACTCGTTTGATTTTCTGATGGTCTGGCCGAGCGTTCGGGGGCTCCCCTCGCAGTGTTTTTTTTCTCTGGCTCGGACGTTAAAAAGGAGGGCGGCGAGGGGCGTTAGTACCTTGCAACTGTCATCCGTAAGCCCCAAAAGTATTTACACAACAGAACGGGCCTTGTGCAAGGATGGGATGGATGAATGCATCCTAAATGTCTTATTGGTCAGTTAGAATCAGCTCGTCGGTGCGGCGTTAATATTGTCATTCTAGGCAGAGGATCGAGAATGCACCGCATAATTCTAAATTCAATCACGCCAGTTAAAACAATTGGAACCATCCCGGGGGCTTGTCAAAAATGAAAAAGAGAAAAAAGAGACTCGAGCACAGTGAGTGGTCTCTTTATTTTTCTGGTGGCCGCTTTTACACGTTTTGTCGGATGCCCCCGTTTCCGCTCACCTGACGCTGATTTGACTTGAAGGTAGTGAAGGTAGACGCGGTGACATCACTCCCTCCCATCCATCCGCTAGCACGCCACCCGTCGGCCCTTTGGCACCCCTCCGAAATGGCGGCATTGCACCAAGAGCTGTCAGCTGCGTGGCCGCCGCAAGCGCATAGATTGCCCTTGAAAGGTGCGCGCCCGTGCCCGCCACAAACAAAATAACCCGAGCGCACTTTCAAAGAGGACAGATGAAGGCAAGTGGACTGTTTTGATGTCTGCGTGTCTGGAGTGCCCGCCCACGCATCAAGTGTGAAATTAAACAAGCGGGAAAATGCTTAGCGGGTGGGTGAACAATTACCGCTCCGACTCCAGCAGCTCCGCGTCCATTTGGGCAAATGTGTTTCCGAGCGAAGAGTCGGGGCTAATTCACGTTAGAACCGTACCCAAAGCCAAAAGGTAAGCGGAGCTGCAGATGTCATAACCATGCAGTACCGCTGTAGAGTATTGGTGTTGTCATTTTTCACAATATGTAAATTTGAAAACTCATTTTAATTCATCAGTCTCGTCATCGGGTTTCTGTCATTGTTTCAGTTTGGGTTAGCAGTAGCCGATTGTTTTTCTTCCCCCGACCATTCTGCGTTTGTAAGCGTTAAGAAAGGGAAAGTGTTGCTCTGGAAACGAGCATTGCACACAACAAAGTGAAAGCGTTGCTCTTGAAGCACGTGATCATTTGACGTGACATCCGCCGAGATTGCACTCCACTCCGTGCAAATCCAAGCCATCGGCACGCTCAGAATGAACTCCATTTCTGCGACTTATACACGGTGGCACCGAGTGCAGTTTCATGACCTGCTGAGCTCTGGCAACAAAAACTGCCAGGGATGCAGCTCATTGACGTCTCGTTTGGAGGAGAGAAGTCTCCCACCAACCAGTCTGCCTTCACCGGGAGAGGCAAAGGTTGAAGCCGTTTCACCAGGCTGAGTCTAATCCTAATCGTAGGAAAAGGAGCGACTTTGGCTTTGAGGCTTCTAATTTTGGAGCCTCAAAATAAAAATAAAAAATCCTCATTTTGAGGCCGCTGTCGGGAGGATGAACGGGTTCGAGTCGACTTCGGCGTCAGAGCCGAGGCGAGCCGAGCCGACTGTGGACGCCGCCCCACGTGTTTCTCAGCTTCCTTTTGTGTTGTTTTGCTGAAAATGGAACAAGAGTTACAAGTCAACACGAAGTGCCATCTTCTATTTACACCCCCTATAGCAGGGGTCGGCAATTCCGGTCCTGGAGGGAGGGCCACCGGGCGGGCGGTGTCCTGCATGTTCTCAAGGTCACCCACCCTGTTGCAACACACCTGATTGAAATGGTCAGATAGATCATGAGCAGAAGCTGGATAACAATCCTGATCATTTGAATCAGGTGTGTGGCGGCGGCAGCAGCAGCAGGGAGCCCGAGAACACATACAGGACACCGGCCTGGCCAACCAGGACCGGAAGTGCGGCGCAATGCAACTCGTTCACTGCTGAACATGGGAATAAAGCTGACACCCAAACGCAAAGGACGTGAGGTAAGCCGAAAGTTTGCCCTCCTTACTAGGATGATCAATTTTTAAACATCTGTAAAGTGCTTTTTCCATCAAGTGCTGCATCATGATGCTGTGCACTGCAAATTCCAAAATCAATTCAGCCGCTCGCCTTCCTTCATATGCTAATTGTTGTGGATTTGTGAGTGGCCTTTAGATTTGCACCTCTGCAATTATTTGAAATGACAGTTACCCTATGTGTGAATCATATTGCATTGGCAGAGATTAAAGCAGCCCTGGCAAAAGTATGTACTCGTGCTCGGTCCTTAAGTAGAGGGTCACTCGGAGTATGCGTGGAAAAAAAAAAAAAAAAAAAAAAAAAAAGCGGCTTCACGACTAAAAAGTACTTGCATTTGTTTGTCAATTATATCAAGTAGCTTATTTGCTAACTTTGCTAATACGTGTTCATTTTGGTAGCACGCCAAAAAAGGTCACAATTTGCAGAAAATATTGGTCAAAATTCTTTTCCAAAGACCTTTTGGGGGATGGCGTAGCAGGGATGTTTCACAAATGACATCCAGACTTTTTGCATCAAGTGTCAGGGCCCCCTCGCTCCTCCTCCTCCAGCTCAGTCCGAGTGACCCCTCAGCCTGAGTCGTAACTGAGCAAACGCCGCTGTCCGCGTGCCTTTGGAGGCTCACCCACCGGTGCGCTTATTCCGCCATTCATTCTTTGCAGTATGGCGCTGAAAACGCCGCTGCGGAGGTCCTCGAGCGAGCGCGTCAAAGTTTCCACCCACAAGGCTCGGGACGTCTTCTGGAGGAGCGTGAGGGAGAGGCGGCTGTGGGGTGAGTCGCCATGGCAACCGCTACTGTCCGCCAGATGTGGATGGTGTAGATTTGAGTGACAAAATCATCATGTTTTGAATGATTTCAACTGTGCCAAATATCTGGAGATGACAAACGTAAAAGACATTCATCCTTATCATTGCTGCCCAATGGAAAGTCTGTGTTGTAACTGCTCGGCACCTTAAGTTTTATTTGGGCTGTTAAGTTTTTTAATGAAGCGGTAACCATACGTGAAATTGTCATCGGAGGAGCAACTTGAAAAGTCCGAGAAAGAACCGTCGTTTTCTAGTATGCAACGTCATTGCGTGAGGCTCGGCACATCCATAAGAGCGTCTCATGACTGATTTGACGCTGCGGGTGGCATCCCGAGGCCGGTGGAGGTTTTGCGTGGCAACCCGCAAAAAAAATCACAAATCGACGTAGCGAGTGATGAAAATGAAGCCTTGGATTTTTTTGGAATGCGTTTTGGCCATGACTTTCCCTGCTCACAGCTCTGGCCGCCTACCTGCCTGAGAAAATTGACAGCGCCTCCAGTTGGCGACGCCGACCCATCGGCCTGTTAAGTCGTCGGAAGAACGGTCGCCAAGGCCGCGGCCCGGCCTCATTATGCACGAGCGTGGTCGCGCCTCGAGCCATCTCTAGGAAATGCATAATAAGTGATGATGGAGCTGTTTAGTTTCTCTTCATAAATGCTTGCAGCGGACCTGAAAGCGTCCATGGTCCTTCACATAGCCTTAACCGAATGGCCCGATTTCAATATGGGTGGGAGTGGCTTTTGTTTTAGCGACTGGGTTGCTTTGGAGTGAGCCTTGTGCGCTTTTTGTTGACGGCTTGAGGAGATTGAGCAAAAAGCTCACGATTGTCCTCGGCTCGCAAAACAGCTTTATTAGTCATCTGCTCACCGTGTCCCGTGGCCTCTTCTTCATCCTCTCGCCGTCTCCTCCTCCAAATAAGGTCTCTGACCCGCAGCGGCGCTCTAAACAAACATTGTGTAACCTCAGCCGTCCAGCGACATTGTGACGCTTTCCAGAAAGCTGGAACGATTGCAAAGATGGCCCATTTTTTCGTTTTTGTACTTGGTAGCGCTCTTCTGTGGTAATACGATGGACGGGAAGCTTTCAATCCCAGTTTTATAAGGCTGCCGCGCGCCGTTGCCTCTGAAGCGCTTCCTTTGCTTTCAATGTCCGTAATTAACCTTCACCCACCCGCGGCAAACATCCAGTGCGAACGGACGTCTCGCGCTTCCGCTTCCTCCTCTACGGGGACCCAAAACATTTCCCGCTGACGTTTGCCCATGTACCGCTCGAGGCGGTATGAGCTGCAAACCTTTGTGATTAGGAATATTTGAATTGATTTCTGGTGGCTCGCCAAAACGCGGCGCCAGAGTGTCGCCAGCGTTCCGACGCAATATTTATCCCATCGGTACGTCACAAAGTCATTTGGGGAAGCGTTTTGGTTCAGGAGCCGTCGTCACGGCCGCCTGGATTGCGTTTTAAGCACGGCCGCCCGTCACGTGACAGCCCCCCCCGTCCCGCCTCAGATCTTTTCTCTTATTTTTCCCTATTCCGCCTCAAGGGATTTAGCTTGCGCTCTCCATTTCCAGATGTAAAATAAGAAAATCTCCATCTGGAACAGAAATGTACAGGATTCACGTTTGGTGAAAGCCAGCATGAAAATAGGGCATCTTTGAGTGATTTACCCAAACGTTTTGTTTTTCAGCATTGAGCTCAGGGTAGGATGGACGAAGGCTTGCCGTGACCATGGAGGTCTCCCCCTTTCCGTGGAATTCGCTCTTTCTTTTGTCGGACGCAACCTCCCACGTGACGGCGACAGCCTTAACCAGATGTCGAGTCTGGTCGTGCGTTTGTCGTCGTGCGCCGGCTGATAATCCAAAGTAGATTCACGGGCTTGTTCTCTTCCGTGCGCAGCGGGGATTTGTGATTTTTGGACAAAAGAGGAAGACAACGTGCTCGCGCCGGACACCTGTTAGGCGACATTCCATTTGCAGTTAACACGTTTTCCATTTGCAGTTAGTTGGCCCAATGGCAAACGTTGGAGCTCACCCAAACGTTTCATGACTCAAGTCAAGATTCCGGGCAAAATGTCGTCATTGGAAATTTCCTTTCGGACCAGCGCTCGGGCGGAAGCGCTCACGTTTGTTGTCGCGGGTGTCGCTGGAGACCTCGGCAGCTTGTTTGTGTAAAGAAAGGTCATTTGTGCTGACGGGCCAGAGACGCGGCTGGACTGAGCAAAAAACAAATCTTATTTGCGTTTGGACGGGAGTCAGATGCGGAGTGGTCGCTTTGGCCTCCTTTTCACTTTGTTGGCGGGGATCCGTCGTAAACCGCGGGATCCTTTTTTCTCTGCTGGTTTGGAATGGCGATAGAAAGCGTGCTGTGAATCAACAACTGACTCCACGTAAAAATGGATGAAATCAACTTGACACTTTGACCGAATTGAATTCAAACGATTTGGTCTTCAAAACGTTCTCGGAGGCTTTCGTTACGTTTCATCCCGAGGTGACGCAGCCGTCTCATTACGGTCATTGTTTTCTTTGATGGCGGACCTCCCAAAGCGAAACACTGGTGTGAATCTGTCCATGTCAAAATGTGCCGCGGGAGCCGTGCGCGTCCGCGTGGCTGACTGAATTCCAGCTCGACTGTTTTGACAGCACCTGCCTCGCTGGCAGTCAGCAATCAATCCCTTTTTTTCCTTTCCCCTAATGGAAACGCAGCAGCAGCAGCACTTGTACCAAAATGGCTCTCGCGCTAAGGCAGGAGGCGAGAATCATTTGCATTTTTGCTGCCTAATTTGCACGGGGGGCGATTTGGAATCCGTTACGGTTAGTAGTTCGCCGTTTGCTTTGTTTACACTTTGATGGGAGGGAAATTTGGGTAAGCACTGAACTGGTTTGTTTATATTATGATTTCCATGGTAAACACAAGCTAGGCAAGCCTGAATTCTTGCTATTTGCGTGAATCTTTGCGTCAACCCGTTTGATGCCACCTCACTCAATGAATTGACTTTGCACGTGTCTGTTTTCCAAAAAATGCTCCCGGTTGCTTCTTTTCTCGTTCACATTTTGCTTTGACTTGATTAGCGGCCCATTAAGCCGTGGCTAATTGACTTGAATCTGTAACCCATTTTGTGTAAACATGATTTCAAAAACGCTTCCAACTCTGCACTTAACTCATTTCTGATTTAGATTTCATCAACGGCCCATTTGGGCAGAAAACTCTATTAGGAACCTAAATTGACTTTGCACCTGTCTCGCACATAAACATTTTATTTATTTATGTTTACTTGAACAAACGATTCGTATTCCATCCCTCTCTTATTTGTCTATTTTGATTTCATCAACCTTCCATTTCTTTTTTGTCTTGATGATCTGGTGCGGCGCACGGCTAGCTCCCGCTAATCTTTCTGCACATTCATCATACTTGTCAACTCAAGTGACTTCTCCGTCTCCTCCGGCTGAGATTTTGTCCACCCTCGCCTCAGGTCGGGTCTCTCCGTCATCGCCGCTCCAGAACCGTTTGCCGGGATCCTTTGTGCCGCCCGGGGAGTTGAATCGGAAGGTGTAAAAGGCTGGGATCATAAAAGAGGCAGTGGGAAGTGCAGGAGAGGAGGCAAAGTCGCAGAAGCAGCTTAGGAGTGGTGTCGGGCGAGATAAGGCGGCGCAGATAAGATTCGAAACAGCGGCAGGTCAGCGGCCAGGTTGCGCTAATAACGAAGACGTGTGGATTTTTTGTTGTTGTTTTTTGTTTTCATGTCAAAACACAATTTTCCGATTTTCCTTCCATTTGTCTTGGTCAACGGAGCCCCCAACTGTGGTCGAGTGTGTAAAAAAACAAACGGAGCCTCAGTGTCAAAATGTGAACGTGGCAATGACACCCGATGCTAATGGCTTCTGTGAACTGACTCTCATCATACTCCTCTGGCGAGATGCTTTCGATTTTCTGTCCTCCGTCCATTAGCCGTCTCTCAAAAGCTCCCCCGGAGAGACGCGGCGGGGGCCCCTTTAACCATGGCCCCATTGTCTCCGGCTTTAAGGGAAAGCGGCGAGTGGGCCTCTGAACAATGGTTCAACAATGGTTGCTTTCCGTGGCCGCCGCTAATCCATTTGTTTCGGTCGGACGAGGGAGGAGGGCGGGACCAAATTGCAGGTGTCAGGAGACAAAACAACAGCTGGAGAGATGGATGAAAGCCAGAGTTTCATTTAACGATAAGGCTTTTTTTATATACATATATATGAAAACTAATATAAGTGTCCCTCCCTTCAGTTGTCGTGTGTCCTTTGGGCTTCTACGAGCATATCCACCTTTTGGATCTCCTCATCCAACCGGCCCGACCTTTCCCACAAGTACAAATAAATAAATAGTACTGCCCCGGTGGCTGGTGTCGCACTGTAGCAGTGCTATCCTGCCACCAGGTGTCGCGTCAGAGTCAAACCCCCAGAAAGACTTGGGTCGTGAGAGAACTGAAGGAGATTTTCGGTGCACCGAACTTCATCACGGCAGCGCAGAAACGATCAGCGGAATTTTGAAACAAATCTGGACCCTCATAGATTTCTAAAATGTCATAAATTGGCAAAGTGTGTTGACCGGTGGCGGAATATCATCTTTGTTTCTGCAGCGTAACTAAAATAGTAAGAGCTGCGGCAGCGCTAGCAGCAGCAGCAGAATAACTTTCAGTGACCCACTTCCAGCCTTTGTGTTGGCGGATGTTTTTATTATTTGAACCCACAAGACCATGCGCGCACACACACATATTGTGCCGGCTGCTCTAATCATTTGGTTCCACACAGTGTCTGCTAGCGTAGCATTAGCCTAAATCCATACAATATGTCTAATTAAGCCTGCAGCAGGTTGCCCTTGTTTGTCTGTAAGCAAAAGATAGATGCTATTCGACAGCCGCCGCCAATAACGCTTATCGTATTTGCACAAATCGTGCGTGGAAGTGTTTATTGCCTGTCAAGCGTAAATGCGGAGGGGCTCGGCTTTTATTCGTAGGCCTATTTGGAATACGCGGCGACTTTGACTTACGAGGCTTAAGCATTCACTCGACTCGTCCACGTGAATGGAAATCGAATGTGAACGGGACGCGGCGTAAAGGGCTTCTTTCCTCCCCTCCTCCTGTGCCATGCATGCGCATAATGGTGCCTTTAGCCGTCGTCCACCTTTGCCACCCACGGGCGATGGTACCTTTTTAATGTGGTGATCTTTTCAGACTCATGATTCTCAATAGGGAAAGATGGCCTAACCTTTTCAGCGGGGGCAGAAAGACCTCTTGAGCGAGATGCGTGCAAACAGATGTCACCTTTTAGATTGGCCGAGTTGTGCTCGGAAGGAAAAAAACAACAACCTATGATTAATTATACAACTTGTGTTGTTGTTGTTGTTTTTTTAGGTCTAATGTGTGCAGAGTGCATTGATCCGTTTGCAGTGCGCAGGAGTCGTTAGGGAATCTGGCTTCTATGCCAACGTCAGACAGATTCGACAACTCTCTCGTAGCAATCCGTCTTTTCGTCGTTCAAAGAAGTCTCCGGATGCATTCCAAGGCATTTTGCAGTGCTCGGTGAGTCAGTTTAGCGCTCCAAAGTGCAGCCAATGTCACACTGGAGTCGAATCCATCCAAAAATGGCAATTTGGTGCCCGGAAGAGTGACGTCAACGCTAATGGCCGGCCAGCCAAGTTTGTGCTCCAAATCCCCGAAAGGTGAAGTCCCGGGCAGACGGCCAACTCCGTCCGCCATCATCACCCCGGCTCCCGTTAAGTCCCTCAAGCTGCCAAAAGAACACTGCTGGGGATTGGCGAAAAGACTCAATGAAAAACATTTGGAGATTAAATGCGGCTCCCCTCGACACACGTGGATTAGGAATGGTCGATAATGAGCCAGCCAGCCAGCCAGCCAGCCAGCCAGCCAGCCAGCCCCTCCCCTTTTTTCTTTGTCCCCTGGACATTTGACATTGAGATTTTACAGGGAGGGGAACGCGCCACAGTCGTACTATGTTGTCCAGTTTTCCAAGAAGAAAATCTTGAACTGAGCAGAAGTTTGAATCCGTTTCTCCTCATCAGGGTCGAAGGCGGCGGACCGATGACGCTTGGCTGCCACGTCGCTTTCTCGCTCACGTTGATGGGTTACCTTTGCTAGATTGAAAATGCAAATACTAATGGGGCCCGCCGGGCATTTCCCCTGTTTGCCAGATAACCAGTCTTAGGTATCGGACTATTGTTTCATTTGTTGACTAGGACATTTCGGTGTTATTGTGTCGGATGTCGAGAATGATGATCATCTGACATCGACCGTTAATGAGCGACGTGATTCAGAAGCCGGGCGGCGGGAGGGGGATTGCCGATAAATCGGACACATGAGTTCTGCGCTCTGACAGATGAGCAGAAATGACGGGCAGAACAATCCCAGGCGGCCTTCTCAGGAAGGCGGCGATGAATCACAGAGGCATTTCCTGAGCGGGCCGGTTCTTCACTATGCGTCGGTTGGCGCTCTTACCGGCAGAGACTTCCTCTCGTTGCCCTCGCTTCACCCATGTGCCAGCCGAAAGTATGCCGGCCAAAGGTTTCACAAAGAGGCACGGCGTTCCTCATATTTGTAACTTAGTAAGAACGATTGACGACGAGAAGCTGCCGAGAGCCTCAGAAGACCGCCGTTGATTTTTAAAGAATGGCGTTTTCTCACTCAATTATTGCGACTCCCAGAGGACAATTGGGCGGCAAATAATTGGCGTCTTCTTTTGTCAGGCCAGTCCGTGGTGGGTGTATGTGTGCGTGACGAATTGTACTGTGTTGCCACTGCAGACCCATACCATAGCAAGCCTCAATTGGCTTCAGGTGGGACCTGACCTGACCTGACTCACTGGGATGGGGAGGAATTTCCAAACACTAATCAGGCCCAAAGTCCGGTAACAGCATCCTGGCAAGGTGGGGCTGCTGGCAAGCCCGCAGAGCCCCCCTCACCGGCACCGCTGCCTTTCCATCGAGCTCCCGAACAAAAACACTATTTATAGTGTCGTCAACAAGGACACTTTGTTTTGTGCTCCTTGGCTGGTGAGTTGGTTTGCTTCCGCGATGTGGTGGTCTTTATGAAATGCTTTTCTCCACTTCTCTTAATTGTGGAGGTTAAACATCCAATTGGATACATGTCAACAGGTTTTTTTATTTTCACTTTGGTCGTATTCTAGCGAGCGGCCAGATCGGAGCACTTTTGTGGCTACGCTAACGTCGCGCGACGTGTACGTGGAGCGTCTGTAACACAGGGTGAGGCCAAAGGACGCTTCCTGTCCGAGCCGCTCGGAAATACCGAGCCCCAAAGCCTCTGAGGCTGCCTTCAGATTAGACTACACGCACACAGGTTTACACAACAGTAAACTGGGACACACCCCAGAGCACACAAGTAAGTAAGCAGCCATGCGAAGTTTGGGGGGGGGGGGGGTAAACACATCACGCACGTCCCCTTGTAAGCGTATGGCCGCCTGGCTGCAACACACACACGCACACTTTTGGAACTCCCATCCGTTGGGAGTATTGTTGAATTCTTCCTCTTCTGACGCCCAGCAGGCTCAGGAAAAGGAAATGCAGTCTTGTGTAACCTTTCTACACTGAGAGAGGGGTTTTTGGGTTGGTTTTTTTTTCCCTGACAAATTTCAATCAATCCCAGTCTTGACGTGTTTTACCGTGGAGGCCAAAGTTGAGGATTGCGTCGGAAGTGGTCGCTTTCTCAGAAAATCGTAGCTTGTCTCGGACTTCTGACCTCCATTTGTCTTTTTTGATTTCTGTCACCCAATGAGATTTGGGGAAGAAAAAAAAAACAGTAACAGATGGAGTTGAAGCTGCAAATAGCGTAGGAAGTCAACGGAAACTTTTGAAACAGCCTCCTCGTACAAGTGAGTCTCTGAAGAAGTTGATGAGATACTCTTCTCCCTCCGCTCGGAAATTAATGTAGCGATTCGCCGAGAGCCTTTAAGAGTTTATTCACATTTGAAAGCTGCAATGCAAACACCTCCGCGCAAAATGGAAGGCCATTAGCACTAATGGCCTACCTGACGAAACCTCAAAGACGTACGCGTCGTGCCGAGGACTCGGCGGCCCATTTGGAGACCTTCTCATTTTGGCTGAGTGTCGCTTTTTCAACGCTAATCTTCTTAACGACCTTCTTTTCTCTGTTTGTTGTTCATCGTACAATCGGAGGCGATGAAATCGTCAGCTCAATGTACGAGCGACCGCGCACTGTTTTTAGATCTGCCCTTTTCTTTGCCGTCCCATTGCGAGAATGGCGAAACGTCTCGGGATGAATTTGGAGAAATGCGCTCCTGGTAATGATTTTGACCTCACTCGGACCGCAGTGATTCAACTTTTCGAAAAAAAAAAAAAAAGCCAGAAATATGAACGGCTTAATTCCCCGCCGGTGTTCACATGTCCGGAGCAAAGGGTTATTTTTAGGACATCTACACCTCACTCTGACCGCAGTGATTCAACTTTCTGGAAAAAAAAAAAAAGCCAGAAATATTAACTGCTAAATTCCCCGCCGATGTTCATGTTGGGAGCAAAGGGTTATTTTTAAAGGCACTGCCCCCCCCTCCCCTCCCTGTTTAGATGGTCTGCTCCTGACCAAAGGAAGAGGAGTGGCAGGGAGGGGAAATGTCCAACAATGACTTTCTTAACATGATGCGCAACACCAACGACACATCAGCGCCGCTCTGCCTCGCTCCAACTCGGGATTTCATTCTTTTGATAGGCCTCTTTTGTTTGCTTTGAAATTGCAGTGAGTATTTTTGTGGCATCCAAATGGAAGTTTGCTTACAAGCTTGAAGCATGTTAATCCCAAGTGAGTATGCGTTTGACTCGTAAAGCAATGTTTGTGCACGATGGCAGACGGCTGCTATTTAATAGGCCTCGGCGAGATAAGCGGCTGATTGCTGTTTAATTAGCATCGTGAGCAGTAATTAATTAGAAGCCCATGCCGCCTTTGCTACTGTGAATGTTTCCTCAAACGTCTTGTTTGCTCATATAGGAAACTTTTTTTCACTTTCCATCGCTGATGTTAAAAAGTGTTGATTAAGGCTGTAAAATAAAATCCGCATCAGTGATTTAGCTAGCAACTAGCGCTACTTGGTCATAACTGAGCCCAAAAGAGACTTTTTATCTATTTACGTACTGAGTCTCTATATTCAAAGACCAAAATGTTCAAGCAAACCGGAAGATTCCGTCCAATTGTCTTAACGCGGACGTCTGGTGAGCTAGACGACGGGCTAATGAAGATTAGCATCGTCGCTAATGATCAACCTAACTCCAGATTATGATGTACTCGCAAAAGGTATTCATTCTCTCTGCTATCAGTGAAGCTCAGTTGGGGGCCTTCTCTGCCTCGCTCCTTCATCAAAAGAAAATGGCTTTCTACTTTGTCTTGATTTTGACATTCCAAAGTTTTCAAGGGAGCGCCACTTCTGGAGCCAACTACCGACACATCACCCACCGACTTAGTTCTTTTGTTCCTTTTTCCGTCAGCGGTTCATCCGTGTCGACATTTGGACTCTTCCTGTCGCTTTGAATCGGGAGCGGTCTTGATCAGTCGAGCCGAGCGGCTGCAAACGCAGAAGGGAATCAACGACGCGCCGCGCCGCATTGTGATCTGTTTTGTTTGGAGAAAAACAAAATTCCTCCGGCCGTCTCTCCCATTTGCTTCACCCTACCTCGGGAGGCTTTATCCTAACTCATTAAAGCTTGGCACGGAACGACTAACTCTTTTTCAGTGTAGCTGTCTTTCCGCCAGTGTACTTTGTACCCGTGTTGTTAGCAACGGATGGCAACTAGAATGCTGGCCAGCATTGGCTCAAAATGCAGTGGCAGCTGCGTCCGTTTCACGTATACTAAAAAACATGAAATACTTTTCCCGTGTGGACATGATGCCTTTTATAACCTTGCCCGACTCTGAGGCCCTTTTGGATTATGGAAAAGTTTAATTTCCAATTAATATTCCGGGTTTTCAAACTAATCGCCAGCAAAAAAATGAAAAAGATGCAGAAAAAAAAAAATAATGGCCTGTGAAAGGCTGATTTCATCGTGTTTTGAATTTGGTCAGCTAGATGCCCTTGGAAAAGCTTTTTGTTTTTATAAGCTACCCTTTGCTCCTTCTTCTGCATGCTGTTTTGTCTTGAAGAAAGTAACAGGATGTGGAAAAAGTCTGAGAAAAATACACCCCGAGTTGAACGCAATTTGTGTGTTTGACTTTATCCCGTTTTTAAAAAACAAAATGGCCGCACAACAGCACTCTAATTGCTTTTTGACACCTTTTCAATTAGGCCTCCAACACAGTCCCCGTTTAAAACCTCTTGACCTTTTTCCGAGTCGAGGACTTTGAAGATTGCAGATGAAAAGCGCCGCTCCGAGGTGCCATACCGTCGCCCCCGAATCTCGACCGACGGCACGTTATGTAAGAGAGTCAAATGGAAATGGACACGTAAAGAATAGCGGGAGGGCGCCTAGCTTGAAAATGACGCCATTGGCGCTCACTTGGGGACATTTGTAGGAAGAAAACACTTCAAAACTGTCAGAAACAACAATGACCTCGGTGTTCCATGTTTATGTAAGCGACGCTATCTGCCCGCCTCCCATTTGGCTATTAGCGCGCTCGCTAAAGGCCTCTTCCTTTTTCCAAATGACCGTGTGTCAAAGGAAGTTGCGGTCTGGCGTGGCGTGGCCCGGCCCCTTCTGGCTCCGACAAAGAGATTTGGATGTGCGATTGAGCGGCGTGGCCCCGCCTCCATCAGCAAAGCGCTCGCTCGACACGCATACGCCATTTTGTTTTGGGCCAGGATTTAAGAATATCCCAACCATCTATTTATTTCTTCCTTGGAGCGCACGCCCTTATGTTTTTGAAGTCAGTCTTAATCGTAATCCAATTGGCGTAACATTGGAAGAAAGATTTCTTCAGCAGAATAGTCACAGATTGACTTCACCGTAAACACGGGGCAGCCAGTCGAGCATTAAAAAAAATCCAATCGTTGCTAAAGAGAAAAAGTTGCCATAGGCTCGAGTTCACGAATATTTCCGGACGTCTTTTCAATTGTTACCTTCGGACCGAGTTGGCTCTCTCCGCCAGTCGAATTGTCACAGATCATGACTCGCCCGCATGCGCCCCCAAGTCGTTTCCAACGAACGACCAATTGAATCAAAGCTCCTAAAGAGACGACCGATTAAGTCCACATATTTGTTCTCTTAAAGCGTGAAAGTCCAGTTGTTGTTTTTCTTTCTTTGCAGAGATGGAAGCCAAGGAGGCCTGCGATTGGCTGCGAGCGGCCGGCTTCCCTCAATACGCGCAATCGTTCCAAGGTAAATCACCTGCCTCCATTTTGATCTCGAGGCTACTTCCGACGACGGCTCCGAGCAAATTCGACCCCGACGATGGTTTTCAAATTGTGTGGAGTTGAAAAAGTGCAATTGGAGTCCAAAAGTAAGCTTGATCTCAGACTGCAGGTCTCCCATCGACGTGGAGCTGGCCAAGAGGGATCACCGCTTCCTGGATAAAGACGCTCTGGATTCCCTCTGCAGGTAGCGTTGACGAATGGTTTATAATGACACACCAGCGTTGAATGCCACTTTGGGAACCACTTTGCAAATCACCGTGCGTGGCTTGCATTCATTCCCCGCTCGGCTTTAATGACATTTGATACGGCGGCTCTCTCCCTCCCGGCTGCAAAGTTGTGTTTTGGCGCCATAAGTACGACATAAGTCACCAGACGCTCACTGCCTGCAGTGAAATAAACAAGCGGCTAACGACGGGAGCTAATAAAAGTCAAAGTGGATGATACGTAGAGAGCAAATTCGTCATCGCCGACGTCTTTAACCGGCACATTGGAATCAAAAGCATCGTTTGTTGTTTTGCTAGCCATTTAGCCCAAGTAGCGGTGACCTGAATCTCCCATGCCTGCTTTGCAGGCGTCTGAACACGTTGAACAAATGTGCCGAGATGAGGCCGGACCTGCCGAGGGACAAATATCAAGTGAGTCGTTGAGAAGGAAAAGAAAACGGGTTCGCTACGTGACGATTGCGTCCTCTTTCAGAGCGACGAAGACATTCTCCAGGACGATTTTTGCGCCATCAGCCCCAGGTGGACCCACGACAGGCGGATGCGACAATGGCGCCGCCTGGACTCCTCGACAGAACAGGACGACGTCAGCTCCGTTCACAGTTCCGGCAGCACCGAGAGCGAAGGGCCAAACGGGAAGAGTCCGAGAGAAGGCGCCGACCACGACTCGGCCGCCAGCCGGAGCTCCTCGCGCTGCTCCTCCTCAAACAAGACTCCGTGCTCCATCAGCGGACCCCCGTCACCTGAAAGCGGCGGAGGATCGTCCACCGTGAGTCTGGAAGCATGCGTCCTGATGGATAGACCGCCCCGCAAAAAGGGGACCAGCCTTCTGAGGAAGATGGACAAACTGAGGTTGAGAGGAACGACCGGCCTCCTCTCTCCACCGAGGAACCATTTGGCCGGGATGGTCCCAAGGTCCGTGGGAGGAAGGTGAGGATTCTTCCACAGGGCTGGCTCCTATTTAAAAAATAAATAAATAAATAAAAGAATTCTCTTTGCAGGACCACGCCATCATAAAATTCCTGCAGTTAGTTCTAATTCCAAGCTGCCCTTTCTTTTTTGTTTATTCCTAGCCGTGCGTCGCCGCACGCCACGAGCAGCGGCGGCAGCAGCAACAGCCACTCTGAGAGCAGCAGCGCTGTTAGCACGCCCAGCCCTGTCACGCGGGTCCGCAGTAACTGCAAACGCGGCGAAATGGCCGGCGACGACGACGACAACCATACCACGGTCAGTTGAGACATAGGCTGACTTTTTTGGGGAGAATTCAAGTCAGGCTCCACATCATGTGCATAAGTTGGACTCCACCCTTTCTTTGATCCTTCAGGACTACAAAGACCGGATCAACAACAACATCAGCCACGACAGCCTGCTCTTCCACATCCCCCACGGGCACAAACCGGGAACCTTTCCAACCTCCCTCGCCCACAAGCACGCCCTCCTGGATCAATCCTCTGTTAACTGGAGGACGGGCAGCTTCCACGGTTACCGGCAACGACGCGGTTGCCGCCGGGGCGCCGCGGCGCTCGACGCCTCCTCGCCCGACCACAGGCTGAGCATCTACGACAACGTGCCGGACGAGCGGCAGCTGTCTGAAAGCCAAAGCGGGGGCAACAGCGTTAGCGACGTGGAGAGGATGATGGGAGACCAGGTCGGTCCTGTGTGTTGAGACTTCTTTGCCACTTGATTTTTTTGGGGGCTTCTCCGTGCTCCTCATGCGTCTTTCCGTTTTGGCCGTCAGGTATCTCAACTGTTGGGAGGCGAGGACGTTTTCTCGGCCCTGGACACGGTTTTGGAAAGGATCAACGACCTGCAGCAACTGGTCTCCACCTGGACCGAGAGTCTGTCCGAAGACGACGGTCGGCGAGATTCCGCCTCTTCTTCCACTTCCTCCTGCACCGACGACTCGCCCGCCGACGGCTCCTCCTCCGCCGCCTCCCCCTGCCCTTCTTCGTCCCCAACCCCGGAGGTCCAGCGATCGGAGGAAGACGACGAGGAGGAGGAGGAGAGCTGCGACAAGTCGTCGGTGAGCGAGGACGAGTCCAAGACTAGATCGCCTCGAGTCAAGAGCAGGTGAGGAACCTTTGACGTCTTTTGACATTTATTTTCACATTAAGTGTAATTTTGTTCCGTTTCAAGTCGGCAGCTGCGCCGGTCCAGTGAGCAGAGCTTTCCCTCTTTGCCAGCCGCTCCGGGCGTGGAAAAGCAGTCCGCCTCCCAGCTGGCCCTCCTTCAGAAGCTGGCCCTGCTCAAACTCACCGCCCTGATGGACAAGCACTCGCCGTCCAGCAAGCAAGGTTGGAGCTGGTAAGATTGTAAACAAAAAGAGAATTGTGTCGCCGCGTGGGCTAAACGGACGGCTAAATACATATTTCAGGCAGCCTGATTGGAAAAGGCATCCATTATTCAGGGCTCAGGTGCAGACGGGCTAGAGGCTGGAAAATTACAGCAACAGATTTTTTCCAAGGAAGAAACTTTTGAGAAGTCACACGCTGGAGATACAGTCGTATTCCGTAACAAGGATGAAGCCACTAACCTGTGGCTGCTTGGTTGTTTTTGTTTTTTACCACCAACCAATCCTGAGTATTCTTCTTCTTAAATCCTCAGGAGCAAATCAGTAATTGCCAAGTACGTCCTAATGAAACATCAACATTTGAGTTGAAAGTGCCAGACAATTCGAGTTGTCCCGGCAGCAGTTTCTCTTTTGGATGCGCTCTCATTTTGAATCCTGTTTTGATTCCAGCCTGGTGCTGGCGCACATGCCCATCTTACAAATGTGTCTGCATCTGTTGAGGAGGGCATTTTTTGAGAAGGCTTGTGGCGGGATTTCACAAAGAGCCGACGGACGTGGCCATCGCGCACAACTTGTAGCCAAAAGTGCAAAAAAGAATCTTTTTAGGAAGACGGCTCATTCTGGGCGGAGCCACTCAGGAAATGACAGCGGTGGCGGGCGTGAAAAAGGCGCCGGAAGGCACCGCCGTGAAACCGGATGATGAGCCCAGTGAGAGATTCATTAGCGATTACAAGCGACCCCCCCCCAAAAAAAAATGTCCTGAAATGTCCTAGTCTTTGATCCTCTTCCATCATTTCCTGAGCATGTTTTTTTTCTTTCTTCCCGGTCTGCACATTTTTAGCCATCAGGGACACGCACACACGGTTCATTTGGCTCTTCCTTCAAAGGAACCATATTGGGCCACATTTCCTGTGCCACCGTCCAAGCAGTTTGATCTCATAGCTTACGAGAACAAAAATCAAAGCGCAAATAAAATTCCACCTGAATAAAGGGAGCGTCTCATCATCACGATGTACGTACGTCTTTTGGTCATAGGAGCCTTCCCAAGGCGACGGTGAGGAAGGCCAAGGCGCCGCCCGCCAAGGCCAGGCCGGTTTTCGGCGTTCCCCTGCTGGTTAACGTGCAACGAACAGGAGCGCCCCTCCCTCCGGGCATCCTCAAGGCGCTTGTTTACCTCAGGACGCAATGTCTGGACCAGGTGAGAAAATCCTCAGCGGCGCCACCAGATGGAGCGCTTGAACTTTGTGCGCACGTGCCCGCCCTCAGGTGGGTCTTTTTCGGAAGTCGGGCTCAAAGTCTCGGATCCAGCACTTGCGCGAGACGCTGGAGTCGGACCCCGACGGCCTCTCCTACGACGGCCAGTCGGCGTTCGACGTGGCCGACCTGGTCAAGCAGTACTTCCGGGACCTGCCCGAGCCCGTCTTCACCTTCAAGCTCTGCGAGTCCTTCCTACACATTTACCAATGTGAGTGAGTAGTGAGCGCTTGGTGTCATTTTTACAAGATGAGGTCGGAAATTCCGATTTTTTTTTTCAGCTGTAAATTTGAACCGAATCAAATGTTTTTTCTATCTTTTGAACGTGCATTCACATTTTTCAGTCGACTCGCACCAACCATTCCAGTTTGAGCATATTCCAAAAATTCACGTCACCCACGCTACGAGTTTTCTTTTGCATTCCCGTTCACAATTGAAACTCTTCAGCACGTTTCAGCATTTTCACACATCGCAAATGTTTCCCACAACAAGAGGCCTTATATTGGATGTCAAAGTGTGACTTTTTTGACAAACTTTTTAGTACTGGAAGAAGAATACAAATTGAGCTCACCTTGGAGAAGTGGCACGCGCGCTGCACTTTGTAAGCACTAAAAGATTTATTGAGCGGCATGGAGCAGAAAGCTAAGGCGTGCGCCCGTCCGTCCGTCCGTCCGCCGCTGTCTGCAGATTTCCCCAAAGATCAACAGCTGCCGGCGGCCCAGGCGGCCGTCTTGCTGCTGCCGGACGAGAACCGCGAGGCGCTGCGGACGTTGCTCTTCTTCCTCCGTGATGTGGTGGCCTGCGTGGACGACAACCACATGACTCCCACCAATGTGGCCGTCTGCCTCGCGCCGTCGCTTTTCCACCTCAACGCCCTCAAGAGGGACGCCGGCGCCAAAAGGTTCCCTTGCAGACGGTAGAAACACTTTTGAGGGTTTGATTTCATTTGGGTTTTCTTCTGCCGTGTCGTTGCCTCTCCAGATCCAGTCACAGGAAGTACAGTCTGGGTCGTCCGGACCAACGCGACTTAAGCGAGAACCTGGCCGCCACGCAGGGCCTGGCCAACATGATCGGCGAAGCGGAGAGACTTTTCCAGGTAGCCCGCATACAGACAACCTTCGGGTAGTTCGCCGGAAGATTCCGTCTGAATTTCTATTTTGATCTCGCGTAGATTCCGGAGTTTTGGCCGAGCGCCGCCGCTGCGACTGACGAGCCGATCGGGGAGGAGGAGCTGGAGCAGAACCTGAGGAAGCTCCAGCAGAATACGCAGTTCCTCATCAAGGAAGCCAAGGACAAAGGTCGAAGCTGGGAGAGCTGTCCTGCTCCCGAAAACGTGGAGCTGGGCGTCAAGAAGGTCATTTAGACAGACAGACAGACAGCTAGCTAGCTGGCGACTTTGACCAGATTTCATTTCACGCTTTTTTCTCAAATTGTGACGGCTGACAGACGTGGTGGGGCTGCCCGCTGTGGACGTGGCGCGTCTCGGTGGAGGTGGATGCCGGCCGGGAGGTTTTGCTCCGCCGGCTCCTCGAGCGACCGTGGGACGAGGACGACGCGCGGCGGGGCTCCGTCATCCAGACGCTGGGCGAGCGCGCCCACGTCTACCGATACCTCCGGCCGGGCCCCGACGTTGGCCTGGCCTCCTGCCTGCCGCGGGAACACCTGCTGCTCAGGTAAAAAAAAACAAATCGAATCCAAAACCGTCTGCGAGAGAAAAGGGAGTATTTTTCGTTTCTTTTTTGCGTGAATGAGGCTGATGAATATTTAATCCCAGCCTGCAGTCAGATGAGATTTGACAGCGTGTGTGTGTTTGCTTTTGTCATCCGCCCGTGTTTTTTTGTCAGCGCATAAATGAACTCTGTGTTACCTCTGAGTCAGTCAGACTATTTATTTATTTATTTATTTATTTATTTATTTATTTATTTATTTATTTATGCTGGAATCACACGGAAGGAAACATCCGAGCGCATTTGCATCACGCGCCAATCGTTTAGGCGGACGCATTGAAAACATAAAGGCCTTTTAATTGATGAGATGATTTCAGATGATGGCAAGGGCACAATTGTCTGTGATGTGACATTTGATTGTACGGAAGGCTATCGAAGAATGTCCTTTCTTTTCTGGGGAAAAAGCTTTCATCCCGTCTGTTCCTCTTGCCATTTTAGTCAACATTCTGTTTCCAATGTGAAAAATACCGCTTGATCGTCATTCTGTTTCCAATGTCAAAAATACCGCTCGATCGTTTTCTCACTCTTTTCTATCCAAATCTCAAAAACAACGCTTGCCGTCGTAGGACGTGGCAGCCGGAGGCGACTCGCGACCCGCTCTACGTGTCGTCCGTGTCCACGCAGCACCCGCACGTGCCACCGGAGGGCGTCCGAGTGCACACGCACGCTTGCCTTTACCTTCTGGAAGCCGCTGCCACCGCCGGCAAAAGCCGCCTCACGCACCTGTGCCGCACCGATACCAGGTACGCAGGAACTGCAGATCCACTTTCCGCCGTGTAGCCCGTTTGAGAGGAAACTCCTCCCTCAAACGTTTCTTGTGTCGTCCTCTAGAGGGCGCTCTCCGGCGTGGCACCGCCAAGTGAGCGGACATCGCATGGTCGTCTCTCTGCTGGCCATCAAAGCGTCCATCGAAGGCCGGCACAACGAGACCAGCGTTTGAGGACGCCCGCTGGGAAGGATTGTTCATTTTATTTTGAACAGCAACAAAGATGAATGGAACGCTCTCCATTATTTAATGTACACAAGTAAGACATATTTATAAGCTTTGGAGGGAGGGAGTGCAAGTGATCAGAGCTAAGAGTCTGATTAAAAGGTGTTTATTTCTCGGAGAAAACCGCTTTGTCTTATTTACGAGGCAAAAGAATAGAATTCAAGCCAAGCGATTGTTTTAGAAAGAGGGGGAGAGGGTTCCGCTTGAGGGTTAGAGTCCACATGTATAGTAAATACATCCAAAAAGCAACATTCAAAGGAGGGAATTCAGAAAAGCACACGCGTGTTTTGAAGAAGAAAAGAAAACAAGTTTCATTAAGGTGTCAGTCCCGCCCCACGGCGCATCAAAACAAGTCACCTCTGGTGTCAGTCCTTCGCACCTCATTTGCATCCCTTTTCCATAGATCTGGATTTCATCCCAGATGAGACGTTTTAATCTACCCGTGTCACACGTGACAAAACTGACAAATAAATCAGTAGATGAATAAGAGGACTTTGTCATAGCGAAGGAGAAATGTGGTCGTGCTTTTGAGGAAGGGACCACAAGTAACAATTCTTCAAAAATAAAATTTTACCCTCCCATGTAGAGCACAGCTTGAAGTGACACATTGGGCGAGCCCTCCCCGCCCCCCCCCCCCCCCAAAAAAAAAAAAAAAAAACTGCTAACCCCAATTCACTAGAGCCCTGACGCATTCATCAGCAGGAACCTACCTAGTTGATGCAGATTTTGTACTTTTTGGCCTCTGGGTCAGGAATTGGCCACAAATAACTTTGAATGCATCATTACCAAAATGTCACGCTTCCATTCCGCGGCTACGCTAACAGCTGTGTTCTAATGACCAGGCATAGTGAGTCCCTTATCTACGGAAGAGGATTAGGGCAAGTGAAGAAAAAAAAAAACGAGGGGTGACAGGATTCTGACTTTTTTTCTCAGAATTCTGACTTTAAAGTCAGAATTCTGAGAATAAAGTCAGAATTCTGACTTTAAAGTCAGAATTCCCAATTTCTGACTTTATTCTCAGAATTCTGACTTAAAGTCAGAATTCTGACTTTATTCTCAGAATTCTGACTTTAAAGTCGGAATTCTGACTTTATTCTCAGAATTCTGACTTTAAAGTCGGAATTCCCCATTTCTGACTTTAAAGTCAGAATTCTGACTTTATTCTCAAAAAACAACTAAATTTCTTTTCAACTTCTGGCCAATTTCAAAGCATTTACAAAGTGACATCATGGCAGAATGTCCCCGAAAGTACCCGCTCCATTAAAATTTGGGGAGATACTTGACAAACATGGACGGGGCATTGTCAGAATTCTGACTTTAAAGTCGGAATTCTGACTTTAGTCAGAATTCTGAGAAAAAAAGTCAGAATCCTGTCACCCCTCGTTTTTTTTTTCTTCACTGGCCCTAATCCTCTTCCGTAGAATTCTGACTTTCCTGCCACCCCTCGTTTTTTTTTCTTCACTGGCCCTAATCCTCTTCCGTACTTATCTAACTAGAGAATGCAATGCAAAACTTTTTTTCTTCATGAGACTTTTCTGAAAAAAATACCAGGCTTTTCTTCGTAAAAAAAAAAAAGACTAATTGTCATGTTTTTAACTGAGCCATGACCTCTGACCCTCGAACCCTAACTCTAAAAGTGACCATGAGTAGTCATTGAAATGTTCAATAATTCAATTGTAAAAAATTAACTGACATTAGATTGTTTGCCATCAGCTTTTTAATCTTAAAAAATACGGATGAAGTGAGAGTTCATGATCCGATTGAGTGGAGGAAATGGGAGAATGCGTCCGTCCGTCACATTCTCTGCACTGGGTTGATACCCAGAATGTGGAAGCCTTTGGCCATAACGGCTGCCGTGGCTTCGCACAGCAGCATACGCCACATGTTCACCTTCACCACCTCACCTGCAAAAAAAGAGACAGACGCTTTATCATTTGGAAGCCTTCTCAATTTACTCCATGCTTCTGAGTGAGGCTTAATTTGGCCACTTGGAGTTTGTCAAAGTGCTTCAAACTAAAACGGCTCGCAATCTTTGTGCCCAAGACACACACAGTTAGAGGTCCCCGGCCACTTTTAGCAGACAATAAGAGCGTCAGCAAAAGAGCCTTCGCACCAGGCTCAATCAAAGAATCCGGTGGTTTAGGTGGTGCTAGCCCCACGGTGCTAATAGGGAATTTGCATCATTACATAGCTCGAAGCCTAGCCGACCTTAACTGACACGTTTCCTCAGAAGACAGGAGTAGAGGAAATACTTGACCAATGCTCGACGCTAGCTCTTTACCTGTCTGTCGGTCCTTCTCCACGCAGTAGCAGCTGTCGTAGAACTCGGTGAAGGTGGTGGCCAGCTCATAGAGGTAATCGCACAGCGGGTGCAGCAGCAGGTCGTCCAGAATCTTCTGCAGGATCTCGGGGAAGCGCAGGATGCACTTGCCCAACTTCCACTCCTTCTCGTGGTCCAGGAGCACCTCCGTGCTCTCGGCAGCCTTCCTGAGGGTCGCCTCGTCTAGATTGGCCAGGCGGGCGATGGACCTGAACGGGGGTAGGGTTGGTTAGGGGGGGTTCAATCGTACGCCGCGGTGCTCGCAACGGGGCGGATTTAGCTGACCGGATGCGCGTGAAGGCGTAGAGGAGATACGCGGCCGTGTTGCCGCGGTCGTCTAGCATCTTGTCAAAGGAGAAGACGTAGTCGTTGATGCGGTTGTGCGACAGGTCGGCGTACTTGATGCAGCCGAACGCCACCGAGCGCTGGGCCTTCCGCAGCTCCTCCGGCGTCAGGACCTGGAAGGACGGGTGGAATATAAACAGCAAATTGCATTTGGCTGATTTGGTGACTTTTCTCAAATGAGTCCATCTTCCCGGAACAAAAAATGTTTGGGGTTGCTTTGAACACGTCATGAGCCTTCCTCACCTTGTCTCGCTCTTTCTCCTTGAGTTTGTCCATGGATCTCTTCAGTCCTTCATCCAGCAGGTCCATCAGCCTCACCGTGTCTCCTGAGCGAGTTTTAAACTTCTTCCTGTCGGGGACCAAAAGAAACGAGCGCGTGTCTTGGAGCCAAAAGGCTGCATTTTTCACTCCATTTAATCGAGGAGCTGCTTGAACCTTCTAGCATTTTAGCAAACCCAATTCTACAAACAGTCGTCTTACTTGTCTTCGCCTAGCACCACTCCAAATCCGGCGTGCTCCACCCTGGTCACCTGGGGGTCATACCATCCGATCATCTTGGCGGCGGCAAACACCAACTGGAAGTGTGGCGCCTGAAACCCCCCAAAAAAGAAATTTTCCACTTCGTTCCCACTCGGCCGATCATTTCGTGGCGACCCCCACCTGCCCGCTGTCCGTCACGTAAATGATGATGTCGGCTTTCTCGTGGAAAATGCGCTGGCGCAAGGCGGCCAGGTCCGATGTATCGTACGTGTAACCGCCGTCCGACTTGACGACAGTGAGCGGGATGGACTGACCGGGGGCGAACACGATCTTGCGACCCTCGTCCATCTCCGTCAGACCTGGCGCAATCCGGAGGGAGAGACAAAAGCGACCAACGGATGTGACCAGGATGATGGCGAGAGACAAACAATGTGGCAACATTGCTCCCTAGTGGCCAACGCTGGAAAATACCATCAGCTACCAAATGTGCTGGACATTTCTGGTCTCAAACTAAAAAGGCTTTGCAACCAACGTGAGCTTCTCACCTTTCTCGTCAAACTCCTTCACCACCTTCGTCATCAAGTCCTGATAGAAGGACTCGCCCCGCTCGACGATGTCCACGTCCAGGCAGTCGTAAACCTTCTGGAACTCTGAGACGCAAATAAGCAGTGAAGAGATGGTCCAGCCACGTCGAAGAACCAAAGCGTCGTCGTCACCTCTCCTGGAGACGTCACAGATGAGATTCCAGCCTTTGATGAAGTCGGCTTCTTTACTCTGCAGGCGGACCACGCACTGGTACGCCCGCTTCTTGAAATCCTCCTCCTCATCAAAACGCTTCTTGGACTCCTGGAGGAAGAGACGGCGCAATTAGTGGCCGAGATGGTTTGCGTGGTGGTCGCGGTTCAGTTGCCGCCGACCTTGTAGAAGGCCTGCAGGTCACTGATGGGGGGCGACACCTCCAGGTAGTTTGGGAATTGATCCTGCAGGTGCGCGATGAGCATGCCGAACTGCGTGCCCCAGTCCCCCACGTGGTTCAACCTGTCAGCAGTCAATCGCTACAGTCAAGTCAAAAGATTGCTTCCGCCGTTTGAGAACGGAACGCGGCAGCCACCTGAGCACGTCGTAGCCCAGGAACTCAAAGAGTCGACACATGCTGTCGCCGATGATGGTGGAGCGCAGATGGCCCACGTGCATCTCCTTGGCGATGTTGGGCGACGAGAAGTCTACCACCACCTGAACGTCACACGCGCAGGGGCAATTGATCGAGCGCGTCGACGGCGCGACAGGATCGTTTGAGCGCCGCCCGCGCGCCTCACCCGCTTCCTGGAGGCCAGCCGAGGCGGCCGCACGCCGTTGAGCAGCAGGTCGCTCAACAGCCCAGACACAAACGACCGCTTCAGGTGGACGTTGATGAAGCCTGGACGAGCGAGGCGGAGCTCATTGGAGATTCTTTCATTGCGCCCGGGAATGACCGTTTAACTTTAGATTGAAGCTACGACCGAGTTGCAAATGCGGAAAGTCACAATCGATGACAAAACGCTTGACTTGATTTTCATACCTGGTCCTGCGATTTCCGTCTTCTGGATAAGCTCGTTTTGAGGAATGTTCAGAATGATCTTCTCGGCAATTTCCTTCGGATTGACTTTTAGGCCTTTTGCTTTCAACAGCTGCCGACGAGGGGGGCAAATTGAAATCGAGCCTTTGGTCGTTATGTGAAAGAGGAAATGTGAGAAATTCTCTTCTTTCCACATACTTGTGCCATGGCCATGGCGCTGTTGCACTGGTAGTCTCCAAACTTGGCCTGCTGGTTGGGCGTGACGGAGAGCGGCGGCCTGTCCAGCTCGGGGCAGGAGGCCCGGATGGCCTGGCCAAAAATCTCCTGCAGCCGCTGGTTGATGTTCATCATGGCGCTCCCGCAGCAGGGGGTCTCCTCCTGCAGACTCTGAGGACAGGCACAGTTTGAAAGAACGAATGCTACTTATTGTTTCAGTTTCATTGAACACACCAAATTCACTCTCATATGAGTTATTTGTATGTAGTCCTATACTAGCGCCACCTTGTGGCGTTTTGGTGCCAAGTGAAATGAGGCGCATTAGGGTGCACTTTGCCGCCACCTTGTGGCATCTTTTGATAATTACAACTCTTTGACTCGCACATTTTTGTTTGTGGAAAGAAAGGCACATCATTCAATCCAAAATATGTGTACACAGTACATTAAACAACGAAGGTTTTTTCAAAGATATTAAACTATGCTATGTGTCATTTTAAACAAAACAAACGAATACATACCAGTTGTAACATCTCTTTCACATCATTTCTATTTAGTATCTACAAATGACAATTCATAAATAGATATTCTTGATTGACACGATGTATTTTAGACACCTAGCATTCCCAATGAAGCCAAAGGACCCCACGGAGCTCGCTCCCTCCCTCCCTCACTCACTCTTTTGAGGATGTTGAGACGATATTGCAGCCTGCTGTTCTCCTCTCGTAGCTCCTCCAGACAAGACGGATTTGACCTGTGCGGGTTCTTCAGGCTCTCCAGTTCAGCGGAGAGACTTTGGATTTCGCATTCCTGGAAGAAAACATTGCAAGTGTTGCTGCTTTGAGCTTTAACTTGGGTTGGCTATCGCCGTCCCAGCGGGGATTACCTGCTTCTGCAGCCGCCTCGTATATTCGTTCACACAGTCTCCGTCCATTCCGAAGCACCGGGGTAAAGGAGGACAGTCAGTCGCGTGGCTGATGAAACGAGCTGTTAAGACTGCAAAAAGGAAGCAGTCGACAACTTTTGCCGTTTCACTTACGGGAAGGGGAGGAGAATGTTCTTGTTCGTTATAACGAACCAGCATCGGAAAGCCAATTCAAGTAGTTTGTCGCCACCTGCTGCAAAGGCATAGAACTGCACCATTCCGGATTCAAATATAGACAGACGTTTGGTATTTTACAAGTTTGAACTGAAAATATAATTCTTTACAAATGCAAACCATAACTTAAAACACTGTCAATTAAAAATGACAATACAGAAGTTTGAGAAAACTCCTCATATTTTTCTTTTAATATGGGTCATAAAAATAGGATAAACATGTTAATGATCATCAAAACTATTAGTGTTTTTCAGGTGAAAGTCCATGGAGATTATGGACGCATTGTTAAACGCGCCTGCCCGCCCGGCCGCCCGCCAGCCAGCCAGTTCTCCCGCTCGCCCGCCCGCCAGCTCTCCCGCTCGCCCGCCCGCCAGCTCGCCCGCCCGCCCGCCAGTCCGCCCGCCCGCCCGCCAGTCCGCCCGTTATAACGAACCAGCATCGGAAAGCCAATTCAAGTAGTTTGTCGCCACCTGCTGCAAAGGCATAGAACTGCACCATTCCGGATTCAAATATAGACAGACGTTTGGTATTTTACAAGTTTGAACTGAAAATATAATTCTTTACAAATGCAAACCATAACTTAAAACACTGTCAATTAAAAATGACAATACAGAAGTTTGAGAAAACTCCTCATATTTTTCTTTTAATATGGGTCATAAAAATAGGATAAACATGTTAATGATCATCAAAACTATTAGTGTTTTTCAGGTGAAAGTCCATGGAGATTATGGACGCATTGTTAAGCGCGCCTGCCCGCCCGGCCGCCCGCCAGCCAGCCAGTTCTCCCGCTCGCCCGCCCGCCAGCTCTCCCGCTCGCCCGCCCGCCAGCTCGCCCGCCCGCCCGCCAGTCCGCCCGCCCGCCCGCCAGTCCGCCCGCCCGCCAGTCCGCCCGCCAGCTCGCCCGCCAGCTCTCCCGCTCTAAGAGACCGACACTGCGACGGCGCGCTTTCTTTCCCGCACGATATGGCTGCCGGTCAAAACGAGTGCAAGGTAAAGGGCGTAATTGATCTGAACAGGTACTGAAAGTGCTCGCACTATGTACTACAGTGGCTGTACGTAATGGGTACATGTGTAGGAGGGGGAAAACGATACAAATTCAACTCCGAAACTTAACAAGGACTTCAAAGTCCAAATGAGTTTTTACTGTCAACTTTGCAATATAACTCATTTGGCACAAAACTTCACACAAATTAGTTTGATTCTTTTATTTACTTACATGGTGCTCACACCATGAAGATGAAGAAAAAAAATCGGTTTGCATATTTCAGCGCTCTCGAGCATTTGCTCCACTTTTACGCTATCGCATCGCGATCTGCCGTTGCTAATATTGTAAAGTAATTCGAAAAACCAGCAATCTGTAGCATGACAACGGTGTCACCATCTGGACTTTGAGCTTCCCTGTTAGCCATTGTTGAGGGAAGGGGGGGGGGGGGGGGACTAACCCCCCACGCGCTCAGACGTAAGTGACTTCGGGCTCATGCCACGGTTGAGTACGTCACCGTGATAACACGCACCGGTGGCAGACAGAAACGGGTTGTTGCACAAACGGGACAGAACCTTTGGTATGCACAGAGTCGGGATGACATCCCGAGGAGGCGGAGCCACGAGTCGAGCAAAGAGCCGATAGGAGAGCAGAAGTCGGCGTCGGACATGATTTACACCATCGAGGACGTTCCGCCCTGGTACCTTTGCATCCTGCTGGGCATGCAAGTACGCCGCCGAGCTCATGTGCTTCTTGGTGCCCATGTTAGCACCTTGGCCGGCCGGGGCTACCGGTGGCCTCCCGAGCCGGACGCCTCCTGAGCCGTACCGTGTGACTTTCCAGCACTACCTGACCTGCTTCAGCGGGACGGTGGCCGTCCCTTTCCTGCTGGCCGAGGCCATGTGCGTGGGCCAGGACCAGAACACCGTCAGCCAGCTCATCGGGACCATTTTCACTACCGTCGGAATCACCACGCTCGTGCAGACCACCCTGGGAGTCAGGTGAGCGTCGTGGCAGCGCCTCAGATTCCCCAGAAGAGCGGCGTCCTAGCTCGGACCTTCCGTCGTAAGACGGTAGCGACGAGTAGAGACTCGGTTCTTTTGATGAACAGCAGAAGTTCAAAAGCGTGGCCGCTGCCGCAAGTTTGAGCTTTTCGTGGTGGTGGTGGTGGTGGTGGTGCTGATTGTTGTGGTCCTTGTGTAGACTTCCCCTCTTTCAAGCGTCAGCGCTGGCCTTCCTCATTCCCGCGCAGGCCATCCTCAGCTTGGAGCGATGGGCCTGCCCCAGCCAGGGCGAGTGAGCGCGAGCGAGCGACACAGTCAGCCAAAGTCCGCACTTACAGCTATGCGTCATGCCAACAGAGGAGATTTACGGCAACTGGACTCTCCCGCTGGACACGTCGCACGTTTGGCATCCACGCATCAGAGAGGTGTCCCTGCGTCCGTCCGTCCGTGGTGGATTTGATGGGAACGATTGTGCGCGCGTGTGTCAGATCCAGGGCGCCATCATGGTTTCCAGCTCAGTGGAGGTGGCCATCGGCCTGCTGGGGCTTCCGGGCATCCTGTTGGACTACATCGGGCCACTGACCGTCACGCCCACCGTCTCGCTCATCGGCCTGTCCGTCTTCACCACGGCCGGCGACCGGGCCGGCTCGCACTGGGGCTTCTCGGCGCTGTGAGGAAGCGCCTTCCTCCTGCGCCCGCGCGCCACGCTTTTGCTTAGCGCCGTGTTTCCATGCAGGTGCATCCTCCTGATTGTGCTCTTCGCTCAGTACTTGCGGACCACCTCGCTCCCGTTTCCCGTGTACAGCAGGAAGAAAGGGCTGAGGCTGAGCCGGGTTTACGTCTTCAAGATGTTCCCCGTAAAGAATGGCTCCGTTCGTCGCCGCTTTCGTTGCCGCCGCCGCCGCTACCTTTCCGACGTCTGCTGCTATGCGCTCAGATCATCCTGGCCATCGTGCTGGTGTGGCTGCTGTGTTACGTCTTCACCCTGAGCGACCTTCTGCCCAGCGACCCGCTGCGCTACGGCCACAAGGCACGCACCGACGCCCGAGGGGACATCATGACCTCCGCCCCCTGGTTCAGGGTGCCCTACCCCTGTGAGAAAGGGGTCCTCCGCTCATATCGTATATATGTATATATTGTATATACGGCAGCTCAGCATCATTTCTTGTGCTCAATTCTCGCGCAACCGTTAATGTGCGACGCTCCAGGCCAGTGGGGACTGCCGACGGTGACGTTGGCGGGCGTGCTGGGCATGTTTAGTGCCACCCTGGCGGGAATCGTGGAGTCCATCGGGGACTACTACGCGTGCGCTCGCCTCGCCGGGGCACCGCCGCCGCCGGTCCACGCAATCAACAGGTGAGAGGGCAAGATGGAGCTTTGACCCCAACCACCCGGCGCTGACGCCGCCGCGCCTTTTCCTTCTTTCTCGCTTTGGTCTCGCAAGAGGGATCTTCACGGAAGGCGTGTGCTGCATCATCGCCGGACTCCTGGGCACCGGGAACGGATCCACGTCCTCCAGCCCAAACATCGGCGTGCTGGCCATTACCAAGGTACTCGGGCGGCAGCTCGTCTCCTCCCTCCCCATCTGACATCTGGCGTGCGTGTCCGTCCAGGTGGGCAGCCGGCGCGTGGTTCAGTACGGCGCCGCCATTATGCTGCTGCTGGGATGCGTGGGAAAGTTCACGGCTCTGTTTGCCTCGCTGCCGGATCCCATCCTGGGAGGGATGTTCTGCACGCTCTTCGGTGAAACTTGCCGCCTTCACGTTCCGTCGGCCTCATTGCAAAGTGGACTCAAAGGTTTCCTTGGCTTGTTTGCGTCAGGCATGATCACGGCTGTGGGTCTGTCCAACCTGCAGCTGGTTGACCTCAATTCGTCCCGGAATCTTTTTGTGCTGGGCTTCTCCATGTTCTTCGGGCTCACGCTGCCCGCCTACCTGGACGCGCACCCCAAATGCATCGAGACCGGTAAGGCTTACCGTCGCCACCCTCGCCGCCACGCCTGCGCCACCCACCGGTTGTCGTGCGCTCGCAGGTGTCGAGGAGCTCAATCAAATCCTGACGGTTCTGCTGTCCACCGAGATGTTTGTCGGCGGTTTCCTGGCCTTCTGCCTGGACAACACCGTACCAGGTATGCGAGCGACCCAAACGCAGGGCCCTTGGTCGCCCTTGGTCGCACGTGAGGATGGTGAGCTCGGGATTTTGACGCCATTGCGTGTTCAGGCACGAGGGAGGAGCGTGGGCTCCTGCAGTGGAGCGCTTTGACGTCCTCGTCGCCCTCCTACGACTTTCCCGTGGGGATGGGTCTGGTCCGACGCGCCCGCTGGCTCGAGAGGCTGCCCGTCAGTCCCACCTTCAGGGGGTGGAGCTCTTCCCAAGACCCGCCCTCCCAAGGGGCATCGGTGCTGCGAGAAGGCGTAGAGGCGGCGGAGCAAGGGTTGGAGCAAAGGACGGAGTTAGGAGAGGAGATGTCGACCAAAGTCTAACTTGCCACAATTGAGTTTTGGGAACCTACTGCCTGAACCTGCTGCATACATACATACTTGTAGACTGTACATGTCATATAAGAACATTCTTATCATCTTATGACACCTGATGTATAGTACTCTAGTTTTGGAAAAAATTGTCCGTTTCTGTTTGCGTGATTCAAAATACAACTTGTTCATCAATTTTTGTTGTTCAGAAGGACCAGTAAAGGCTCTATTTTGATAGAAATGTCATTTATTTTGGGCTTGATGGACGGCAGCCTGGCCGACACCCGTTGTTCTGTCCGTGGCCACAACAGAAGGCGCCTTCCTCACGGGTTGGTCCAGTAGGATGTCAATCATTTTGATTGTCGCCCTCTTCTGGCGGCAATGAGACCATTCTCTATTGTGTGGCGTCATCCATAGCATTGTAGTTCACGTTTCATACCGCTAGAGAACAGACTATGTACAGTGAATAAAGAGCCTGGGTCCCTGTGAACTCAAAGCAGCAGTTTTGATTTGGAAAATAACCCAACACAACACATTGCGCTTCCATGTAGTGTTTATCCCCTTTTCATGACATTTGATACAGTAAAATGCAATTGCAACGGCAAATTCGTGCTACAACACAAAAAGCTGTCAATAACTTTTCATGATAGCCATGTTTCCATGAAGAAAGCCTCTTTCGGACATGGTTGCGACATGTATGGGAGACGGTCAGGGAATACCAGGTGCTGAAAGCTAGATACGGCCCGCCACATCATTTTAATAACATCTTTTCTTTTTTTTATATTTGACCAGTTTTTACTCTTCTGATTTGAAAACGAGTTATTTGTCAGTTTGTTTTGTAGCTTTTACTCTGTATAATATGAGGTGCTCATACATTTATTCGGGTTGACAATCATAATGGCCCTCCAAAAGAAGCTATGACTACAATGCGGCCCGTGAAAAAAACAACAGTTTGACATCTCTGCTCTAAGACTTAAACCATCAGTACCAACGAAGAAGGACGGCGGCGTTTATCCGTGTTGCACTCGGGAGGATTGTACTTTGGCTTGAGTTCTACTGCGCTCTTCTGTTTGAGTGTTTGCTTGTTTGTTTGTTTGTTTGTTTGTTTGTTTGTTTGTTTGTTTGTTTGTTTGCTTGTGTGGTTGTTTGGTTGTTTTGAGGAGTCGACTGAGTTCGCCAGCTGCTGTCGCAAAAGATGCCAGGATTTCAATCGGGACAACTTGAGGTAAATTTGTAACGCAGCATAGCTGTTCAGCGAAGCCGCTCGAGGTATGGGATCTACACGAGTGGTTGCTAAGGCTTCCGAATGTGTCCTAAACGTGACTTTTTTTCTTCTTCTTTTTTTTAAAATGCTGGAGCAACCGACTCTGACGTAAAATGATTTACTTCATTGGCGGTCGGTTTACGTTAGTTACCAGATCCTCTCATCCGGAAGTGGCTCCCGGGGAGCTGGAGTCGCGCCATGAAAATGCGAAGAGAAATGCAAACGTTGCCATTCGTTCACTTTCGATATCACGAGTGTCTGATCACGCTTAAGAAAAAGTGACATGAGGAGTTGTCCGATCGAAACTATGAACCACCTGATGATTGATTTCAGGCCAGGACATGTGCAGCTGCTGCAGGTAAACTTGAAGCGATGACGTCTTACGTATACAATTTGAAATGATGGCTTGGTTATCACGAAACAAGGTCTTGGAAAGCCTCGTGACTGTTTGAAAGCGTTGAAAATGCAGCGGCAGCAGCAATTTTTGACCAAACGTCTTCATGCATGTAGTACAACTTTTTGGTATTCAGTTCATTGGTCATAGTTCCTTCTCGGCTCCTGTCGCAGGAAAGCTTGCACACACGCATACAAACATCAAACAAATAGATGTTTGTTTGTGTGTGTGTGTGTGTGTGTGTGTGTGTGTGTGTGTGTGTGTGTGTGTGTGTGTGTGTGTGTTATGATGCCATTAGCTAATTTGTTAGCATTCGGCATTATTTGAAAACTGCAATGAATATTGCGTCGAAATTTGGACAGGAAATAATCTGAAAGGCATATCACGACCCATTGTTAAATCCTATAAATCTAGCCAAATCAAGTCCTCATCTGGATGTGTGAGATGTGTTTTTGCAAAGGATGGGGCTCTGTCCCAACAATCAAAATTCTGCGTCTGTGTTTGCGCAGCAGGAGGATCCTCCGGCGGGGGGCCCTCGTGTCCTGGTGACGGGAGCTAGCGGTCTCCTGGGCCGCGCCGTCCTCAAGGAGTTCCGGAAACGCGGCTGCGCCGTGACGGGGACAGCGTACCGCAGGGCCGGCGCGCGCCTCCTTCACTGCGACCTCACCGACGAGGACGCCGTCAAGGAGCTCCTGAGTCAGTGCGAGGTGACGCTCGCGCGGCCTCCTCATTGTCAAAGGAGAGCCACACTTGTCGTTGTGTATGAAAGGCACCGCTCCAAAATGGCTTTGCAACTCCAGAGGTCTGTGTGCATTAGACAAGCCATTTGGGAGGGAAGCAGGCGCTCAGCTGGAGAAAGCAAAAGAGCGTTCAAAGTACACCAAAGTATCTTTTTTTGCCGTCACTCTGAGATGGCAAAAGGGACTAAAAGCCAAACGGCCAAATGCTATGATTTCGCAGCCTCAGGCGGTAGTCCACTGCGCGGCAGAGCGTCGGCCAGACGTGGTAGAGCGCCACCCGGAGGCGGCCGACAACATCAACGTTCACGCCACCGCCGTTATTGCCAGGGAGGCCGGTGAGTTCCGCACGGGCGCGACACATGTTTTGTAACAGCTACGGTCTTGCGTATGGCTTGTGACGCGGAGTCACGTGTTGTGCCAGCATGTCGCGGCTCCTTCCTGCTATACATAAGCAGCGACTACGTTTTCGACGGCCAGCGTCCGCCTTACGGCCAAGACGACGCCCCCAATCCCGTCAATGCCTACGGACGCAGCAAGATGAAAGGCGAGCGACAAATGTTGCAGCACTGCGCACGTCAGTCCCACGAGCAACACGGCACAAGCGAGCGCCGTCACCCGCTGCTAACGTGCGGGCGGGCCTCCCTCCCTTCCGTCCGTCAGGCTCGGCAGTTCTGCGCGTTCCGGTCCTGTTCGGCGAGGTGGAGTCTCCGTCGGAGAGCGCCGTGACGGCGCTGTGGCCCAAAGTCTTGCAGGGGGCGACGGCGGCCGAGAGCTGCCCGCTTGACCACTGCCAGCCGAGGTTCCCCACGCACACGCGAGACGTCGCCGCCGTCTGCTGGAACATCTGCCGTGCCGCCACTTTGGTACGCCGGGTCGCCATTGTTGTTCTTGACGATAATGATTCCGAAAGGTCAGCGGGAACATTGTTAGGAAATCTGCCTCCGTTTCTAGGACGATTCTATCCGAGGAATGTTCCATTATTCGGGTAAGGAGCAGATGACCAAATATGAGATGGCGCTGGCCATGGCTCGGGCCTTCAACCTTCCGTCCGCTCACCTCATCCCGGTAAGTAATGACATTGTGCCGCCGATTGCCGGCAAGCCGAGCGGACGGTCACGTTTTTGTTTTTTTTGGGGGGGGGGGGGGGGCAGCTAACTGAACAGCCGGCGGCGGAGGCGGCTCGGCGCCCACTCAATCCTCGTCTGGACTGTTCCCGTCTGGAGGTGTTGGGCCTCAGTGTGGAGCCGCGACCGTTCGTCTCCGCTGTCAGCAACTGCCTGTGGCCTTTCACCCCAGACAAACGCTGGAGGCAGACCGTCTTTCACTGATCACCGCCGTGTGGTTCCTCTCAATAAAGACGACACAACAAACATGTTTTGGGGATCATTTTTTATTACAAAAGGTGGTTCCATGCCATTTAGAAAAAAAAAATCATCTTTTGGAGAGGAAAAAGGTTTCATCAAAGGGTTCTTCTTATGAGCAACACATTTGTGGAAAATTTCTTTTTCAGGCAATTTTCAGTAATTGATGACATTTTTTCGTTGGACATCATTTGGAGATGCTTTCAAAAATAAGGGGAGTGCATTTTCACAAGTTATAACCTTTTCACTTCCCAAAAAGCCAAATTCATTTTTGAATTTGTACATGCGTGTATCTTGTCACGTGTGGTGGTTGTTGTTTAGAGGACGGTGATCTCCTCCTCTTCCTCATCGTGGCGCAGCTGCAAAGCGTCCCAAAACAGCGTTGAGTCGACGCCGTCACGTGACGTCACACCACGTGACGCACTTACCTGGAAATGGAAGAGCGGCGCGTGGTACAGGACCAACTCGCGCGTCAGCCTGAGCAGGTCGCCGTTAAGACTGTCAAAGAGCGACGGAACCAGAACCAAGGCCAGGTTATGAGCCGACATCTTGTTGACCTGAGAGAACGTCTGGACCCTGTCGAGAAAGCGACGCCGCGAAAGGGGTGAGTACGACGGGCCGGGGCGGTGACGTGTTGGGTTTTTGTCGTGTCGTGTGTGGGTGTGTGTCCGTGTGAATGAGCAGCAACATTGGGCCGGTGTGTGTTGGACTACCTCAGTCGTGTCGGAACTTTTTTTTTTTTTCCTTCACTTGTGTGAGTTTGAGCAGTGCAGCCAGCCCTCATTGAGTTTTTCCAGTCAGTCGCGCGCCAATATTTTAAAAGGAAGTCGAACGTGCGAGTCTTCGTGTGATGTTCGGCGCCTGCTTACGTGTAGAAGTGTCCAAACAAGGCGTCGAGCGTCCCTCGCTTCTCAGCTGGCATTTGGCGTAGCAAGCGTCGGTAGGCTGAGAACCTGGCACGCTCATCCGAAATGGCTTGACGTACAAAGTTGGACGATTAGGAGCGACCCAGCATGTGGCGTCATTGCCCAAAGGGGCTTCAAACACGATTGGACCCACCAGCAGCACGCATCCACTTGTTGCGCTCGTCCTCAGGGAAGAGTTGCACTTGCTGCCGCCGGATGTACTGCTTGAGGGCGGCGGCGGCATCCAGCACGCCCTGTTCGCCCGACTCCAGCGGGGCAGAATCGGGCCATCTTGCCAGGGCCTCGGCCAACTGGGACACTTTTGAGGCCAGCCCGCAGCGCCGGTAGACGCCCTCCACCTTCAGACCTGAAATAGACCAGCGACGGACAATCCAGGGTGGCTGACAATGCGTCGGACGAGAAGAAGCCTTCAGCAAAGGAGATGGGATATAGGAGAGGAAGTCGCCACCGTGCTTTTGGATGTGCCGGACGCATCGGCGGACGGCGAGCGGCACTGAGTCGGGGTCGCCGGGCGGCTCGGACGTGACGGGAGATTCCGGAGCCTTTTGATCGGCCAGAGCGTCCTGCAGCATGCGGTACCATCTGCCGCAGCTGTCGTGCACGTCAAAGTGCAAGGAGACCCGTCTGCGCACATGCATACGTGTCAGTCAATGACGCGTTTGTCTCGTCAGGTGACCGGCCCGACTCTCGTCTGCTCTCAATCTTGTCCAGCGTTCTCCAATATGAGGCTTATCGGGCCATCTTTGCGCCGTCGCGATAGTCACTCGGTTGTTCGAGCTTTTTCTCGCCGTTCTGTTTCCCCCGGCCGGTACAAGTGACCCAACGCAACGCGCCTGCCGCCTACCTGTGTCCGAGCACCATGGTTATGATATCTCCAGCCGGATCCATCTCTAAAGAAATATGGAGCGGATTGTTCATTTGGCTCATTCCCTTTGCTCGAATGGACGTGGCTACGAAGGGACGCCTACCGTGGCGACTGAGCGCGCTCAGTTCCATCCTTAACATCGTCTTCTTGGAGCCTCTGCGAGCGCAATGGACGCTCACCCCGCCGTCCCAGAGCAGCAACCAGGCCTCGGAGTTCTCCGAGGCGCCGCCGCCGCCGCCGCCGCCGCCGCCGCCGCCGCCGCCGCCTTCCACCACGTGCACTTTGCTGACCCCGAGTGCCCCGCGCACCTCAGCGTAAGACACGCCGGCCGGGAGAATGACCTGCAAGAGGAGTCCGCTTTCAGGTGCTCCTGTCTGATCTTCCCAGGCAGGCTTCATCTTGTCACTCTCACCTTGAGGATATGAACCAGATGGATGAGGTTTTCGTCCTCACTCTCGGCCACGCAGAGGAGCTGATTGTCCAAAGTGATCAACTCAAATTGAAAGGTGGCCCTGGAGGTCACAAGGAGCGAGCTTACTTTGCCACCCACCCACGCACGGCAGTGCCCGGCGCCTCGGCAAATATTTACCCGTCTTTTCGGAAAAGCGACAAAACTTCTCGTAAGTCGAGGACGTCGCAAGCCGCAGAGTCGTTTTCCAAAGAGAAGAGGAAACGATCGTCTTCCAGTTTGCCGTGAAGCTTCTCGTCTTCCTCGGCTATACGTGGAGATGCGTAAGCCGGGTCCGTGAATGCATCATAAAGCGTGGCTTTACCTGAGGGGCTGGACTCGGCTCTCCCGTCCCCCCGTTTTGGCAGCTGTCGCGGAACCTCTGTTGAAAACAAGGGATAAAAATCCTTCCAAAACTATGGAGAGGTAGATATGGAGGCATTTGCGTGACCTGTGTACTCGTTGAGTCTGAGAAGCTCAGCCTGCAGAGCTTGGCCTGCTCTTTCAGCCAGCTGGATGGCCGAAGGGCTCTGAGGGTCCGTTTGACACACCTGCACCAAGTGAGTGATGTCACAAGCGTGCGTTGGCGTAAGAAGTTAGGGCTTCCGCCCATTGGACAAAGTCGCTTAATTCCTATTGAGTTTGAAACGGGTGGAAAAGCGCACCTTCTGCCTTACCTTTGACCCCGAACAGAGAAGTGAGAAAGTTTCTTCCACGTCGCCACCGCAAACCACTTGTCGCAGCCTCTAAAACAAAAGACATGAGTGAGCGAGTCCGGAATGGTCAGTGTTTGTACGCCGTTCCACCTGCTGCATCAGCTGGGGAGAAGAGGCCAGGGCGTGGAGTCGCCGGTAGCGCCCCTTGCTGTATTTGTCCCGGATGAATTTGGACCTGTTCTCGTGGGAGGCCTCTGGAGCAATCTGCTCGGCCGAGGGTACCAGGGGGGCCCACACCTGATTGGCGAGACGGTTACCGTGGCCAACAAACAGCTGGGAGAGAGTAAGAAGGGGGAAGATGTGAGAGGCAGACGGGCCAGTGTCTTTCCTTCCTTTGCAAAGTTGGCCCGGCCCGGCATGGCCCCTCCCTCACCTGTATGAGTGGTTCGGTCCACACCTTGTTGTCCATCTTCAGACTACGGACCTTGGACAGGGTGCTGCCCAGAGCTCGGTGTTGCCCTGAACAAAGGCGGTTAGCACGGGCTAGTGGTCATGTGCCGGTGTGTGGCCGCTGGCTCGTGAGTTCACCTGCGCAGCTGTGACAGATGACCAGTAGCAGGTTTACCGCCGCCCACTCGGGGTCGGCGGCGGCGCAGTCGGCGCACTGCCGGTTGCTGGGATTCTTCCACAGGCGCGTCGCCACCTGGCTGCAGGACAGAGCGCTGCTGATGGACGAGGACAAAGCTTCCAGCCAGACGGACAGATCCTTGGATGAATCCACAGACACACTGACGTGGGTCAAAGAGGGAAACCACAGCGTTAGCCAGCGCAGGCCACGTGGCGTCGCGATGCTCTCAAGCCAGGGCGGGCCATGTCGCTCTCAAGCCAGGGTTGCCGCCCGCACGTACCCGAAGGTCTTGAACGGGGTGGCGAGGGTGAAAGAGTGTCTCCCGGTGGTCTGGACCGTGGCCAGGTTGAGGGGGATGCTGTAGCAGGCCACGCCCAGCTGGAAGCCCTCTTTGTTCTGGTAAATCCACAAATCGTGGCCCCAGACGGCGGCGTAGAAGCGACTCTTGGGGTCCTTGACCGTCACGGCGCCGTGGAGGTCCGGGCCGGCGGGACCGGGCTGACCCCGTGACGCCAGCAGCGAGCGGACCCAACCGTCCTGAACGTCTGTGACGCAAACGAGGGCCGAGAGCGGTTAAGCGTCGCGTCGGCGAGCTCGGAGGAGCGGAACGGAGTGCGTGCGATAGCCCACCGTCGCTGTGAGCCATGAAGTCGTAATGTTTCTTCTTGAAGTAGAGGGAAAATCTCCCTCTGTCGAGTTTCTTGACGTTTGTGATGCCGGACACATGGAAGAGAACCTCGCTGAACTGGTCCTGCTCAATAATGAAAGGCGCAACTGTCACTCATGACCTGCAAACGCTGGCATGGCAAGCAGCGTTTGCAGGTCACACTCACTGTACGTTTTTTCCACAAAGACATCAACTGTCCGTCCAACGTGGCCCAAAAGACGTTGTGTCTAAAAGAAAGAAGAAAGCGCCAGTCGCTCAATGGATCTTTGCACGGAGACAACCCGATCATAATCATCCGCTGTCAATTTGGCACACGAGCGTCGGTAGAACGGAGGCTGCCGTCCGTCTTTGAGTGCATAAATGGCGACGTGGCAAGCGCGCGCGAGCGAGCCTGGGCTATTCCCATCGACTTTGATTGGCACAAGGAACGGCAATCCCATCTGGTTTGGGCCTGCTTCTTGTTTCCGTTTGGTCTTTGGCCATTGGTCATTCCATCGGGAGACAGCTCTTCTCCGGCTACCTGAAGCCTTTCCAAACGTCCAGCCAGCTGGCTCGGACCACCGCACTTTGCTGAGCGCTAGGCGGGCCGTGTCCTTTCTTCCTCGACACCCGGATGGTTGCCACGCTGCAACGCAGACGCAAAAACAATGACAAAGTGCAAGTTCCGCCACGGAGCGCGTTGAGCCAAAGGAACATCGTCATCAGCGAAACACAACCGTATCAAGAAGAAGAAAACACGGACAATCGCCGTTTGTACTTTACCCAAGTGTCTTTTGTCTGGAGGGCTTCCCGCCCTTTGCCGATTGGGCCAGATGCAACTTAGGAGGCGGGGCCGGCCGTGGGGACGTACTCGAGCAACGGCTGAAAGGCACGCACAAAACAAACGGTATCAGTCGACTAGCCAATGTAGCGAGAGCTGTCGTGTAGGACCCCCCCGGTGGACTACGAGTTGAGTAGAACAAAGTGGAGTAGCATTCGAGTACAGCTGTCAGAAATGGCGCGAGTATCTACTTGGCGCTGTTGAGTGCCTCCTTTACAAAATCTCCTCTCATCGCTCCATTGGTTGCGGGCGGACAATTTTGATAGAGTTCCTCCTCGTCGGACGAGTCGGTGTCGTCGTGGTCCCAGCTTTCCAAGACGGTGATGTAGAGATCGTCGTCGTCTGCTTCCTCTGTGGAGTTTGCAAAGAGGACGTGAGATGGCGCAAAAGAGCATTGGCTGGGATTTTTGTCGACCGGACCCAGATGGTTTGATGAAAAGAAAACTCTCTAGAGCAGAGAGGGAGTAATGACACACACACACACTCACACACACCCATTGACTTTTGCTCTCCACCATCACCTGGTCCCGCGACTCCCACTTGGCCCCGTGTCGGTGCCGGGGAGTCCAGCGCCACGCCGGCATCTGCGCCGAAAGAACAGACGTCAAGAATGATGCCACTGTATGACTTGATCATCAAAAAGTGAGCATTGATTGATTTACCGTCGGGTTTTGGCGAAGGGACGCCTTTGGCGGAATGTTGAGACGGCGAGTTAGTCACCGCGCTAAGCATCTCTGCTAAACTAGGTATCTTTGATAAGGAGCTAACAGTGGTGCCCAAGTTTGGCGTAGCAGCAGGGCTGGGCTTAGCGCCGGTGGTGCTGACGGCGCCCGCTAAGCTAGGTATGTGCTTAGCAATGTTGCTCGCCATGGTGTGTACGGAGGGCGGGGACGAGGGAGACGGCCCGGAGCCAGAGTCGCCGATAAATGCCAGCGTGGGTGAGCCCGGGTCTTCCTCTGAGGGTGAGGAGAGGACACAACCATGTCACAATTGGATCAATGGATGACTGCGTCGTGTGTGCAACTGGTTTTGAAACCGGTTTTTGACACTGGCGCGCGCTGCGCTGTCTTGTGTCAGGCTTTTTTAGTGCCCATTGTGTACGTGTGCACCTGTGCTGAAGTGAACTCCATTAGGAAGAGTGTGATTTCTGAAAGACAGGAACAGGTGTCAGCTTCACCACCCACCAGGACAGAATCAAACTCCTGGTGAAATCAGAACTACCCCGCCCGCTATTTATTGCCCGCAGTGGAGCACCCTAAGCCACCCCAACAAACTCATGCCGACAGCCATCGATTGGTGCGCGCATACGCTGATCGGCCGTCCGGCGTGGAGGCTGAGCCGAGGCTGTCCCTGGCGTAGCGAGCCCTCGGCTTGGGGACGGGCGGGGACGAAGCCATCTGGTGGAGACCATTCATGGATCGGAGAAAGGAGTTGGGTTGTTAATCAAATGGATCAGCTCATCGGTCACAGAGCGAGCAGATGGGCCGTCGTGGCGAAACGAAACGAGACGACGGGACAGCTACCGTACGCTAATAGCATACTAGTAGAACGCGAGACGACCGACGGAGAGCTTTTCTTACCGGGTCACTTCTTAGCTTGTGTTCTCACTTGTCTCCTGGATCTTTTCTTCTTTAGTCTGCAGTCTTGTTGTCTCATATGTGCGTCTTGCTCTCTCGCATTTATCTTCCTCTGTGCGGATGTCGCTAGGACAGCCAGGTTCATGTGACTGACTGATATGGTCCGACCTGCTCAGGCACTTTCTTCTTCTTCTTCTTGTTGTTGTTGGTGTTTTTTTTTTTTTTTAATGCACAACCAGTTCCTGTTGCTCCTGTCATCACTCAAGTATTCATGCAACAATCCACAGTGACAAGAGTGAAGTACTCTGTGATACAGATGCTGTGTTTATGACTGTGTGTGTTATTAGCACGCTCTGTGTCCGAATAATTGGACGCATCCCAAGCACCGGGTGCCACCTTGGGCAGCCAGCCAGCCGGGATGCTGCGGCCCGCTATCGGAACGGGACCCAGAATCGTCTTTATAGGCCAAGTAAGTGATTTGTGTCTGATCTGAGCCGCACGTGCGGCTACGACAAACAAAGACGGGACATGCGCAAAGTTGGCCCCACGGGCGTGTCACACACTCAATAAGCTGCGCTTTTTCTCGGGAGCGCTTTTCTGTCTGCCCAGTGGATGGCTCGGGCTCGCTGACAAACAAAGATGGGACATGGAGGATGCGCAAAGTTGGTCCTACGGGCGTGTCACGCTCAATAAGCTGCGCTTTCTCTCGGGAGCGCTTTTGTGTCTGCCCAGTGGATGGCTCAGGCTCGCCGACCGCTTATTTGAGTGAAAGTAGGGATGAGATTCATCTGAAAAGAGTAGACGTTTCCAACGGAGAGCCGTTGACATGGACGGAGCTAGTCCGTGGAGGCTTTCTTGAAGGTTCCACATTTACGAGCCGCCGCGTGCTTGCGCGCTTGTGTATGTTGGAGCTCACTCGACTTCCTGTCTGAGTTGGCAGAGATGTCGATTGAAAACAGACGCTCTTTCTCTCGCTTGCCCGCTCGCTCTCTCGCTCTCTTTTTCCTTCCCTCTGCCTGCTCGTCCAGTTTGTTTCCAGTCATCAAGCGGTGGGAAGGAAAAAGCGTCGGGAAGAGAAGGAGCGCTGCCGACCGACACGAGGCGGACAAGGTGGGAAGAAAACTATTTTGATGCCACTCGGGTCGGGGCGTAGCTGCCAATGCTCTACTTTCTATCTTGTTTTTGAAACTGGCGTCCAATGCAGATTCTGAAGTCTCCTCCGGACTTTCCGTAGAAGTAAAGACAAAAATGTCTGTTGATGCCTTTAGCAGACACGTGTCGACTTGGCAATATTTGACTCCGCCCCCTCGGGGCGATCCGCTCCCATTTTCCGCAAAGCGGCGACTAGGACCGACTCTTTGTCAATGTCACGTGGTTGTCTCGGGTGTCTTTATCTGTGTGCGGCAGGTCGATGATCGCTTTGACCTCATCCCATCCTCCCCAAAGTCACTCGGACATGGCCGACTGAGGTGAGTGTCGCGAAGCCGCGCGGCGACTTACCGAGTCCACGTTGTCTACTAGCTTTGGCGAGAAACGAGTCGGCCATCTCTGCGATGACGCCTAACTTGGCATCCAAACGAAAACTAATGTCTGCGATGCCAGGAGCCCGAATCACTATGGCATCCGTGGGAGTACCAGAAGCAAGTCTGAAACGACTGCACTTTCTCTTGGGTCAGTGACCACGCGACTGTCGTGCTTGCTGATTGGCTTGGATCAACTTAGGCCAGTGTGGCTGCGTGCACACGTGCGTGTGTAGGTGTGCTCCTGCTTCTCCCAAAAGGGGCTGTCAATCTGGAGCTGGTTCCTCTGGCCTCCCGGGTTCTGCTGCAGCCTCATGGCAACTTTACTGTGGTCAGTCATAGCTCACCTGTCTGTGTGGCTTCTGGTCCCTTCCTCTGGGGTGTTTGACGCCGCGCCTCTGCCCGGAAGGTGTGCTCCGGGTGGAACCAGGTGTGGTGGCGCTTACCGTGGCAGGAATCTCAGCAGGACACGGTTGCGGTGGAAAGGGAGGGATCCCGCAGTGTCCTGCGCCTTTTCAACGTCACCTGGAAGAATTCTGGCAGATATGCCTGCGAGGAGCCGGCGTCCGATCAGGTCAGAGAGATGGACGTCTTTGTACCCGGACAAGGTGAACTTCAGCTCCTCTGGCCCATCGAGTGTCACAGAGTGCCTTGACTGTTTTGGCTGGCCCACCCTCCTCAGGTCCGGACCAGTGGTTTGTTCCGCTCGGCCCGAGTGTGGTGATGAAGGACAAGGAGGAGGACACGATCCCTTGCGTGGTGTCCGACCCGCGTCTGAACGTCAGCCTCTACCAACGCAGCGGTGGCGAGGAGCAAACGCCGGCCTTCGGACTGAAGTACGAGCCGGGCCGCGGCTTCACAGGACGCCTGAACGACTCGTCCTACGTATGCCTGGCCTCCGACGGTACCGAGGAGACGCGCTCGCAGGTCTACTATGTCTTCAGCGTGGTGGGTGAGTAGCTTTGTCCCTCCCTCAGCCCTCAACCTGCAGCTGGCCCGTCCGTCCATCTGGCCCACCTGTCTGTCTGCCAGTTGCCAAGGAGCTGGAGGTGGACTTGATAGCGTCCGGCAGCGTGTTGAAGCGCGGACAGCGGCTGGTGGTCAACTGCACCGTCCAAGACAGCGACATGGTTTACTTCTCTTGGACCTTCCCCCGCAGAGAGGTAGCTCCGTCTCCTGTCGCGTGCTCTGTTGCCTGACGGGTGTCCACTTGAAGCGACGTTTTTGTGTCGTTCTAGGAAATTGAGCCTCTGACAGAATTTGGGCCCAATCAAATCCGTTCCTTCGTGGACATCCCCTCTGTAACTCTGGCAGACTCGGGTAGGCGCCGATCGATGCCGCTGGTCACTGGCGATGCGAGTGGCTTCTGCGTTAACTTCCAGACGTTGGTGACGCGTCCCGCAGGTGTGTACGTGTGCGCCGTCCAGGAAACCCTGCAGGGGGGGCGTGTGGAAAAGAGCATCGCAGTAAACGTACTGGGTGAGCGAGCCAACCAGCCAGCCAGCCAGCCAGCGAGCGAACGCTAACACATCCGCGCAAACTAAACACGATTGAAACGGACACACGCACATCTGCGCGCACACTGTCACACTCGCACGCGGAATCTCCGCAGATCGTGGTTACGTTTCTGCGCGGGCGACACGTGACACAAACATGTCTGTGCTGGTCGGCCACACGGTGGCGCTGCGGGTGGAAGTGGACGCCCACCCTCCGCCCACGGTGGTGTGGCACAAAGACAACCGCAGCGTCGTCATCCTCATGGGAACAATTGTCGAGTCTGTCGCGCGTGTGACGGACGGCAGGTACGCTAACCGTGACACTAATAACGATGCTAACACAAACAATACGATACGTGATATTAACAACAATGCAACCTTTGTGCTGTCACCGATCACTAATAGTGATGTCGGCCGGCAAAAATGCTAACATTTACTGTATGCTAACCGATTCGAACGACAATGCTAAATTGGAGCTAACAAAGCACTAACGATGACATTGTTGATTGATGCTAACTAACAACATCGTGATTGAAAAATATGAGAACTGAGATTGTGACAACCCCGCCAAACGTGACACTAATAATGCTAACATTAATGGCAACGATGACGTTAACAACAACAATGCCAACGTGTGATGGTAACCCAAGTTTGCTAAGAAGACACTATCAACAAGCATGATCCTAAGAAGAGTGCAAATGGTTTAAAAAAAGCCCTGTGTTGGCGACAGATACGTGAGCACATTGAGCTTGGCGAGGGTCCGCTTGGAGCAAACGGGAAGTTACGCAGCCAGGATCTACAATGAAGATGACCAGGAGGAGGTGTTCTTCTACCTGCAGGTTCAAGGTCATTGAACTTTTTATCTGCACCCTGATGTGTTTGGGTATTTATCTTGTGTCTCTGTTTTTGTGTGGCCGCACCGCAGCACCCCCGAGGATCACGTCACTGACAGAGACGGGCACTCGGGCCATGTTGTGCGTCTGCGAAGGAGCTCCGCCCCCTTTTGTCACCTGGTACACGTGCCACAGTGCACGCGGGTAAGGGCACCTTAGCTTAGCTTGTTAATGGAAACATCATCGGAAATGTCCCGCGTTTGTTCGCAGGTGCGCTAACGGGACAGGTAGCTGGACGAGCCAATCGGGTGCCTCAGAGGGCGTGCTGCTGCAGGTGAACGTCAGCGCCCTGGCAGATGGAGGCCTAACCCAGGTAAGCAACCGGTGTTGTCGTACCACCCCCCTCCATGTGACATCCTCACCGGGTGCCCGGGCGGTCCTGGCCCTGGCAGGTGCGCAGCCTGCTGAGCCTGGAAGCCGCTGCCGCCACTTTGACCGCCGTCCGATGCGAGGCCTCAAACTCCGCGGGACGACGAGCCAGAGACCTCAAACTGACGTCCACTTGTAAGTGTGATGGCTCGTCGGATGACACGAGAGAAAGAAGTACTCTTTGAGCGCACATTAAGTCCGCGTCACCAAGCCCCACCTTCCTGTCCAGCTCTCTTGTCTCAGGTGGCCATGCTGGCGCTGCTTCTGGTTCTGGTGGTCATTGCCATCATCTTTCTGGTGATCCTCATCATCCTGTGGAGAAAGGTCAGTAGTAGCGCTACTCGCTCACCTCGCCGCTAGGTGCGCTGCACTACACTGCTGCAGCAGCAAGTACTCTCGCCCCACCATTCAGAAACCTCGCTACCAAGTTCAATGGAAGCTGATCGATTCCGTCAGTCCCGACGGACTGGAGTACACCTACGTGGACGCCGGCCGGCTGCCCTACCATCCCTCCTGGGAAATACCCAGGGACAACATTGAGCTAGGTGATGGGAGTTCTACGCTAGCGGTACAGAGTCGCGGCCTGGACTAGATCCCGGTCGGCGTGTGTTCAGGCGAGGTGCTGGGTTCGGGAGCTTTCGGCCGAGTAGTGGAAGCCCAGGTATCGGGTCTGCTCCGGGACCAGACGACCACCACCAGAGTGGCTGTCAAGATGGTCAAACGTGAGTACCGCTTTCTGCCTCTAGAAGTGCCTGTCTGTACCTGCGCGTACCATGTGCGTACCTGTGCGTCTGTACTTTTCTCTTCTTGTGTACCTGTTTTGTACGTGTGTATGACAACAAATATGCGTTGTGTGTTCAGCCAACAGCGGCGCAAGTGGGTCGTTGTTGTCCGAGCTGAAGGTTTTGTGTCATCTGGGTCCTCACGTGAACATCGTCAACCTGCTCGGAGCGTGCACGTCAGGAGGTGAGCTGGCGCGCAATGACGCCCCCAGTGTGCTAACTGACTGAGGCGTGCCTCCTCCGCCGCAGGTCCCGTCTACGTCGTCACTGAGTTTTGTTGCCACGGAGACCTGGCCAACTACCTGCGATGCCGCAAGCAGACTTTTGTGCACGCCAATGCGGACGCTAAGAGGTAGACTTACGAAGAAGAAACATCCCCCGCACCTGTGCAGACACAAGCCATACACAAGGGCTGCGTGTGCGCGCGCAGAGAGGCAGACGGCGGTTACATGGACATGAGCGAGCGGGAGGGCGCAGCCGTGGTTAGCCACCATGAGAGCGCAGCGGTGGCGTCTGGTGAGCTCTTCTGTACGCAAGTTGTCGCCACTTTGACTTTGTAATCAATGAGCGAGCGAGCGAGCTAGCTCCTTTCTCGGCGTGTACTACCTTCAGACCAGCAGGAGGCATTGTCGTCATCGTCACTGCCGCTTCTCAGCGACTCTTCCGTCCTGGGCGTGAGTGACCTCCACAGCTTCTCTTTCCAGGTCGCCAGCGCCATGAACTTCCTGTCATCACGCAACGTACGCTCAAAGATCTCTCAAAGTGCGCTTAGCTTAGCGTGTGTGCTGAGCATGTTTGATGCGTTGTTGAAGTGCGTGCACAGAGACCTGGCAGCCCGCAACGTCCTGGTATGCGAGGAGCGGCTGGTGAAGGTGGGCGACTGTGGCCTGGCTCGAGATCTGCTTAAGGATCGGGACTACGTGGCCCGAGGAAAGGTCAGTACGCCCCCACGTCACTAGTGCCTGCCTGCCTGCCTGCCTGCCTGCCTGCCTGCCTGCCTGCCTGCCTGCCTGCCTGCCTGCCTGCCTGCCTGCCTGCCTGCCTGCCTGCCTGCCTGCCTGCCTGCCTGCCTGCCTGCCTGCCTGCCTGCCTGCCTGCCTGCCTGCCTGCCTGCCTGCCTGCCTGCCTGCCTGCCTGCCTGTCTGCCTGCCTGCCTGCCTGTCTGCCTGTTTCCCTGCGTGCTTGGCTGCCTGCCTGCCTGCCTGCCTGCCTGTCTGCCTGTTTCCCTGCCTGCTTGGCTGCCTGCTTGGCTCCCTGCTTGGCTGCCTGCTTGGCTGCCTGCTTGGCTGCCTGCCGGCCGCCAGTCATCATCCGTGCTCCCCTCCCAACAGGCCTTGCTGCCGCTCAAGTGGATGTCCCCGGAGAGTATTTTCCAAAGCGTTTACTCCTCCAAGAGCGACGTGTGGTCCTACGGCATTCTGCTCTGGGAGATCTTCTCTTTGGGTGAGACGCTCCCTCCCACGCGCTGCGACACATCGTACGAGCATGTGCCTTTTGCTTGCCGCAGGTGAAAGTCCGTATTCGGAGCTTCCCGAGACACAGCAACTGTACGGCGCCCTGAAGCGAGGACACCGCTTAGCGCAGCCGCAGCACGCCGACTCCAACATGTATGCAACGCGCATCGCTCGATACGCTCGCTCACGCGCGCTGCCGACATCACGTTTGGTAGCGCGCCTGGACAGCGTCAGTGGCAAAATGTGTGAAAGCAGAATATGGAACGTGCGAAAGCAGAATGTGATCACGTGACCGCGGTTACCGACACGCGTGACAAATGACGTGAAAACGACACCACCTGTCGACGCCCTGTTGCCCTGTGCTCAGTTACGGCATGATGCAAGCGTGCTGGAGCCAGCGTCCCGGTGACAGGCCGTCGTTCTCGTCGTTGGCGGCGTCCTTGGACGCCGTGTTGACAGACGAGTGTAGAAAGGTGACGCCGCCGTCCGTCCGTCCATCTCTCCGTGAGCCCACGTGGTCTCCCTAAAGCCTGCGGTGAAAGTGGCCTTGTTTGCGTCCCGCCCAGACGTACGTCAGGCTGACGGAAAGCTTCCTGACGGGCCAGCATCCGGCCGCGGTCCGATCCCGACTGACGTCGGTGGCCGTCGACGGTGAAATTCCGTCGCGTTACCTTGATTAGGCGCTGGAAAATGCCCTTTGTTAATCGGGGCCTCTCTGTACAGGAAGTAAGGTCCCTGAGGCGACGGTTCACCTGTTGGAGGCGGGACCTTCCCACGGCGACTACATCCTTCCCGTCAAGGTGGGGACACGCGGCGGCGACGAGAGCGACACTGCGCCGGACGCAGACAGGTAGCGCGGTGAAGATGATTCCCACGGTCAGCCTGATTTTTGCCGATGACCCGGACGAGCGTCACCCTTGGCCGCTGTGTTTCCCGTTCAGAGCTGAGTGTGCGCAGGAAGTGACATCAGAAAGAGAAGAGGAAAGCTGCCTTTGAGAAGCACCACCAAAACAATCTTGTAACCCATTTGCTATGGCGACGCGACACAACGTTGCTGTCCAACTTGTAGCTTTGCTGAGCTTGAATTAAAAAGCAATTGACTTGTTTCTCTTCTCTTCTCTGAGAACGTAGAAGGTTTGCAAGCGCTCAGATTGAGGCCTTTGGAGGGTTGTTGAGAGCAGCGGAGGTTGACATCCCAAAGGTTCATCCTTCTGAAGCGCATTGGCCTGTCATTGTCAGAGCTCATTGCATTTCATTGAGAGAGACAACAGAAGGCCGGCCGCAGAAGCCTCGCAGTTTGTGTTGAGGGCCAGTTGGGATGGGGGGGGGGGGGGGGCTGAGGAGATGGGTTGAGCCACTGAGCCTCGAGGGCCTGCCTGCCTGCCTGCCTGCCTGCCTGCCAGGAAGTTGAAGAGCTGCTCCAGTGTCAGTCAGTCAGTCGGAGGAAGAAGATGACGACGCCCAACATGTTGTTGCCTTGGCTCCTACTGGCAATCGTCTCTGCTGAAGGTCAGAAAGCCAAGCAATTTGCTGTTGTTGTTGTTGTTGTTATTCATCTGGTCCTTTTTCATGCTATTTTGGGCAAAGCGGAACTTGCCTTGAAACGCAAAGCACAACAAATGTTTGTTTGCTTGTTTCTTCTTTCCACCCATAATATACGGAATGTTTGCCTCTTTTATGTGTAACTTTGTGCTCATTCAAGCCTGTAGAAGACTGGATCAAAGTATTGACCAGGCACATTTGGAGACAGGGCGGCCAGTCTACTGATAGATGCTATGTGGGCGCAACTACCTGCTTTCTGGGTGTGGTAGTGGCTATTGTAAGGATGTGAACATTTAGATTCTTATTTTGTGGAAAATAAGACTTGACATTTGGACCACCTTGACCATTTTCCTCATCCTGATGAGGACAGCGCAATTTCTTCCTCTTTTTCTTTTCCAGACGCACACACACACATACACACACACACACGCACGTTACTTCCCAACTGCTGACAGACGTTAAAGTCAAAGGTTTCACTTCTGTTTTTTTCCCCCCATCTTGTGAAACTCAACCGTCGTGTTCACAAAAAAAACATTCCCAATCATCTCAAGGACTAAAAAATGGATCACTTAGTACGGATCAGCCGCTGCGGTCTGCTGATCACGCGTCAGACACGTTTGTCTTCTTTCTAGACTTCTCCCCGCCGTCCATCGGGCTGAACTCTGACCCCATGCGGGACGGGTCCGAGGCGCTTTTGACCGCAGGCTCGCCTTTCCGCCTAAGTTGTCACGGCAACGCGTCGTTGCAGTGGTCCAGCACGGCGTTTCGTTCAGTGTCGTCGCAGCGCGGCGGTGTGCTGGAGGTGCGGCGTGCCGAACCCAGACACACGGGAACGTACCGCTGCTCCTACGCCGAGCGTCACCTCCGCCACCTGGGCGCCTCGGTGCACCTGTACGTCAAAGGTGAGCCGCTGCCGCCAGGTCAGCGATTCCTTTTCCCCGGCCCTCACTTGAGGGAGGTCACGGCCCTTTGTCTGTCCTCTCTCAGATCCGTCGGATCCGTCCAGGGTCTTCGTCACGCCCCACTTCACCCCCAACGTCCGGGAGGGTGAGGACTTCCTGTTCCGCTGTTTGCTGACCGACCCGTCGCTCGGCAACCTCACCCTGCGGTCGGAGGAGGAGCGGGACGGCGGGCTGGCCGGGGCTCTGCCCGCGGGCATGAACGTGAGCGTGAATCCTCGCGCCGGAGTGCTCATACACAAAGTGGAGACGAAATTTAACGGGCGCTACGTCTGCGCTGCCTGGAACAACAACAATAAACGCGTGACATCTGACACGCTGCACCTCATTGTCTCGCCAAGTAAGGTTTGGTGGGGGGGGCGTACCTCTCTACTGTTTCCCCTCCCTCATTTGACTACTTCCCGCCAGTCTGGCTCCCAGCCCTTCTTTGGACGTCTTGCCTGTCCAGCTCTCATTTACGTATGTAGTATTTGTCTCTGGCCTATATAGGACAGCGCCATCCTCCCCAGGTGTGGCTGAATCAGACAGACTTTTTGCGTCTGGAGGGAGAAGTTTTTGCGGTGACGTGTGCGACGAGTAACCCCTCCCTCATCTACAACGTCTCTTGGACATATCCTAATGTCGAGGTGAGACCTGCTCTCTTGAGCCGCTTTGCTTTCTTTTGTCGTACACTGACGCACGGCCGGCCGGCTGGCCAACAGGCTCCCGACACCACGCGGCAGCTGCATTATGTCGGCAAGCGCTTTTACCTGAACAACACCCTGAGCGTCGGCGCCGTCGGTCGACAGCACAGCGGACGCTACACCTGTACGGCGAGCAACGAGGCCGGTGAGGCCACGGCGACGGCCAGCCTCCGGGTCTTGGGTGAGCCTAAAACTGCCGCCACAACTCAAGTGAGTCGTGTCGATTCCACATGCGCTCGTTCTCGCTGCCAGACGCTCCCTTTCTGACTGCCTTGCTGGAGCACCGTACGACAGCCCCGGGTGGCGCCAATGTCAGCCAAGTGCTGGCTAACTTTAGCCTGGACGCCACGGAGGTTTCCCAAGTTCACAGCAGCACGGTGGAAGTGCTCGCGGGTGGAGACCTGAGTTTGACAGTCACTGTGGAAGCGTACCCGCCGGTCAGGAGCCTCGGATGGACCTGGCCCACGCCCGGGAACGGCCGGCGGGAGCGCACGCAGAGCCACGCGGCCCATGGCTACAGGTTAGCGTGCTACTCCGTGTCCGCTCCGCTGCACGTCTTACTCGCTCCTCGATTGGAATCAATTCCGATGATGAGCAAAGTTTCCGTTGGCAGATCCCGAGCCAGCCTGGTTCTACGCCGCGTGCGCGACCAAGAGAAAGGGCTCTACACGCTACGCTATGCTAACGGCCTCGTTAACGGTTCCTTCGACTTTGACCTGCGAGTTCTTCGTGAGCAACCTTTCCTTCATCTTCCCCATTCCGGCCGTGCGCCACCGTTGATCTGACGGCTTGTTTATGCGCGACGCAGGAGCTCCGAGCGGAGTCATCACGATGGAGAACGGCACCCTGACCTGCAGCGGTTCGGGTTTCCCGCCGCCCACCATCTTGTGGTCGCGATGCGGCGGCCTGGTCAACACGTATGTTGAAATGGCGGGCGGGCGGGCGGTTGCGACATCTCTGTTGCTTGGCTCATCGGCGACACTCGACTTTCCTCACGTAGGTGCGGTGACATCGGGGACCTTCAGCCCGGTGATGTTGTCACGCAAGAGGGGGAGGTGCTGACCAAAAGCCTGCCCTTGCCCCCGGCGCCGGCTGAGGACGTCACCATCGAGTGCGTGTCCATCAACAGCGTGGGACGCTCGCAAGATGTCTTCTTCCTGCGTAGGTTTTTGCTTCTCTTGTTCATTCAAGAGGCTTTTTGGTCTACTTTAACCAACCACAGAGCTTGTCTCCACCGCTCCCGTTTTGGGTTCTGCAGGCTCCGCAGGTTCTGGCAGCGGGAACGTTTTGACGGCGTCCCTGGCGGCGGCCTCGGCGAGCGGGGGCCTGCTCCTCTTGCTTGTGGTCTTCCTCGTTTGCAGGATCAGACGGGTTTGTAGCTGGCCGTGGACGCGCTTTCTTCCCCCGTGCTCTTCTTCATCCCGTTTTCCTCTCCTTTTGCTCCTTCTCTCCACTTTCTTTCTCTGGCTCCTGCTTTCTTCTTCCTTTTGCTCCTCCTCTCCATTTTCTTTTCCCGCCTCCGGCTTTCCTGATCCTATTGCTCCTCCTCTCCATTTCCTTCCTCTTATTTCCTCCTTCTCACACTTCATCTCCTCCTCATAGCAACCCAAGTACGAGATCCGTTGGAAGATTGTGGAGAGTTGCTACGGCAACAACTACACATTTGTGGACCCCGGCCTGCTGCCATACAACAACCTCAAGTGGGAGTTTCCCCGAGACAAGCTCCGCCTGGGTACACTTTGAGCACCGTCCTCTGGGGCCCTGCCGGCCTTGACCTTTGACCCCTCCCGTGGGCTTTTCTCCGTCAGGGGGCGTGCTGGGCTCGGGGGCGTTCGGAAAGGTGGTGGAAGCCACGGCCTACGGCCTCGGCAGCCAAGACGAAACCCGCGTGGCCGTCAAGATGCTCAAACGTAAACGCCAACTACACGACAAACACGACCCGTTTCGACCGCATGTCAATAACGACGACGTAGCGAGTACACGAGTGCTGCTGCGTAACCGACCGACCAGCCGACCGACCGCGATGCAAATCTTAAAAACACGGACGCGACAACGCTACGAAAGTAGTCCGCAACCACAAGAATGTTGTGTGTGCAGCGAGTGCTCACTCCGAGGAGCGAGAGGCGCTGATGTGTGAGCTGAAGATTCTCAGCCATCTCGGTTACCACGACAACATCGTCAACCTGCTGGGAGCCTGCACTCGAGGAGGTTCGGTCCGATCCGGTCCGCCTCTCGGGAAGTTGTCTTCGCTTGACCTCGACGTCGCTCGCAGGGCCCGTGCTGATGATCACTGAGTACTGTTTCCACGGCGACCTGCTCAACTTTCTACGTGCGAGCGCTCACCACTTGGTGGCGGCTACGTTGAGTCCGGAGCCGGCTGAGCACGACGTCAAATACTCCAATGTCAGACTCCGGAGGTCAGACCTCCTTTTCTTCCTCCACTACTTGTCACGTGCCTGCATGTCATAATTGTAGTTTGTCCGTCCGTCCGTCCGTGTCTCCCTTGGTGTTGCAGTGACAGCGGGATCTCGTGTTGTTCCGAATATCAGGAAATGCAACCAATCCTTTCCCACTCAGGTAAGACACACACACAATTGTCACAAACACACAGGTTTAACACACATCAAATACACGCATGACCTTTGAGTGTGCACGTCTGTCTGTGTGTGTGTGTGTGTGTGTGTGTGTGTGTGTGTGTGTGTGTGTGTGTGTGTGTGTGTGTGTGTGTGTGTGTGTGTGTGTGTGTGTGTGTGTGTGTGTGTGTGTGTGTGTCCTGCAGGTGTTGAGCGAAGTGCACGTTTGTGTATAAGTGACCTGATGAGGTTCTCGTACCAAGTGGCTCAGGGTTTGGACTTCCTCTCGACACGAAATGTAACATAGAGAGCGCTGCACTGGTCTGCACTGGTCTGCGCTATGGTGGCTTCACGCCTACGCCTTTGTCAGTGTATCCACAGAGACGTGGCAGCGAGGAACGTCTTGCTGACCGACCGCCACGTTGCCAAAATCTGCGACTTTGGTTTGGCGCGAGACATACGCAATGACGACAGCTACATCGTACAAGGAAATGTCAGTGGACGCAACTCCCACACAACACCAACACACAACACGTAGACGGCTATGTCAAAACAACACGACCTTTGCTGCGTGGGCAGGCGCGCCTGCCCGTCAAGTGGATGTCCCCCGAGAGCATCTTCCAGTGCGTGTACACGGTGCAGAGCGACGTTTGGTCTTACGGCGTCCTGCTGTGGGAAATTTTCTCCCTGGGTAATGGCGCCGGCGCGCCTCGTCGTGGCCTCACGCGACCTCTGACCTCTGGCTGCCTCCCTATCTCCCTCAGGGAAGAGTCCTTACCCCAACGTTGCCGTGGATACCAAATTCTACAGGATGATCAAGGACGGCGGCCACATGGAGCGGCCCGACTTCGCCCCGCCGCAAATGTGAGGGTTGCGCCCGCCCGCCGCCACTGACAGACGGACGCAGAGCACTTGACGCCCGCCCGCCCCCCTCTCTCTCCTTTGCAGATACCGGCTGATGACGTCGTGTTGGAGTTTGGAGCCGAGCGAGCGGCCAACTTTCAAGATGATCGCTCGGCTGATCGAAAGGCTCCTCCCCTCCGCCGCCAAGGCGGCTCCGAGTGAACAGGTGAGCCCACCTCCCTACGCGAGCCCGTGTCTTGACCGATACTCGCAACGTTTGCCGCATTTCTCTTTGCCGCTCAAGCCCACGTACAAAAACATCGACGAGCGCGAGGAAGACGAAGGGAGCGAGGAAGAGGCGGGCGGGAGTGGACGCTCCGCCAAGGGTGACGAGCAAGGTGACTGTCACCGTGCGGCGCTTTGGTCTTTCTTCAGGACGCCCAGCGCGTCTTTGGTCCTCGGGCCGTTACCGCGTGCGTGTGTCTTTCTTGCCTCAGGGGGCGGCGAGGAACCTGAAGACTCCAAAAAGATGGCCGCCGTGACAAGCAACATTTACCAGCTCTCCTGATGCACCAAGATTTCTTTCGCCGTCACCGATGCTTCGTCGGTTGCCAAACGTCAAAGGCCGACCCGCTCAGAGGCTCGATGAATTTTGCATCGATCTTTTGCACCGTTACTATAGCGACTCCTGACTTATCTCGAGCCACTTCTGCTAAGCCAAGTTGCTGCTGTGGCATCATCCCGTAAAAGGCGTTCTGCTGCCATGGCGTGCGGTGCTACTTATTCGCTCGCATGTGGCCACATCTGCCCCCTCCTAGAATTAAAAAAAAAAAAAAGACCATTGTAAAAAAAGACATTGTACCGCTTTGCATACGTGATTTACAAGCGTGTGGCTTTTTACAGCACGGGCTGTTTTACAGTCCGGTGCAGTAGCGCCTCGCGCCACAAGGCGTTAGGGTACGCTGAGTTCTATTGGATGGATATGCATCATCATTTCAAGCAAGAGGAAAAGGCCGAGTGACCTTCCCACTTAGCGGCCGGCGTCCTGAGCGCTGCCGGTCAGTTCTTGTTAGTGAAACTTGAACGTGCATGCTGCATCCTTTAGCTGATGAATGAATGGATGGCCTTTGGCATTGTATGTTAGCATGGCGCCATTGAACTGGACGGTGTGCCGCTCGGCCTTTAAAAAGACAACGTTGGTGTTCCTGCATCGCAACATTTCAAATGACCGAGACAAACAAAGTCACTTTGCCCTCTTAAGCGCTCACGTGTCTGCAGTCAGAGGTTTATTGGCGGACGCCCGTTTGCTCACCTTGTCCTCTCGCACTTTACAGCCGCATTAATAACAATAACAGAAATCGTGTGACACTTTTACTGCCGCCGTACCTTCCGTTCGCACGAAAACCCAATTTATTGTGTCAGCGCACGCGCGTGAGCACTGCTTATCAATATTTGATGCTCAATTATAAAAAGTGCCCATATCTTCTCTCGGGCTCCAGACATTTAGAAGGGAAAAAAGCTGAAGGTAAGCCGTCGCTTCACACCTTACTCCTTGGGATGTCTTCACTCGTGCACGCGATACCTTCTTCACTCGCTCATTTACTGATTTACTCTGACGGGAATTTGTTTATCCGTGCACTTGTTCACCGATTTATGCCTTCTCGCAATTCTCATCTCATGTTCGTGACCTCACTTGACAGACTCGTCTATTTACGTCGTCGTTTTGGAGGTCATTGGTGGCTTTACGAATCTATTTCCGGTGCGTGCTCCCATGGGTTCTTCTTGAGGTCCATTCATTGAATAAATGATTGTTACCCACTCGCACATATTTTTTAACCACGGATGTCGGTTCAGTCGATGTCCGTCGTGCCGCCAGCCGCGGTCGTCCCGCCAACCGCGGCCGGCCGGCTGCACGTCTCTCTTGTGCGGCGCTCCCGATTCAAATCCTTGTCGGGCTGACCGTTTAACCCGGGCAAAAGAGGGAGGACATGCCTGGCCTTTGCCACCGTTGCTCGCTCACTCCTTATTTGTCAGTTGGTTCAGGTGCTTATGCTGTACGTTCACTTGTTCCTCCGTTCGCTAGCTGGGCAGACGCTCCGATTGTGAGAGCTCAGGTAACCCAAGTCATTCAATCTGTCGAGGTGTGAAGTTATCCATCGAGGATGCGAGGGCGCGGCGGTTGTTCTCCCTTCCACTTCCTGCTGGTAGCCCTGTGCGTGGTGCTGCTGTGCTGCGCTGCGCTGACGGCGCTGATGTGGACGCACGTGTCGCCGCCAGGTGAACGCCTCACTTCCATCATCCTCGCCGTACATGATAAGAAGGGGAATTTGCCGCCCTCGTGCGGCGGCATTTTGGTGCGTGTTGTGAATCGAGGGGTTGCTTTGCTGCTATTTTGAGGCATCAACGGGCAATTACGCCATTAAAAAAAAAATGTCGTCGGCTAACGAGAGGCACGTGCGTGTGTTACCAGAGGCGGAGGTGCATCCAGTGACGTGTCCCCCTTACCACACTTCCTGCGAACGCTCGTCCACGTGCGTCCACGTCGACCGGCTGTGCGACGGCATCGACGACTGCGCCGACGCTTCCGACGAAGACTCCGCTCGCTGCGGTCGGTGCCTGACCTTCCACCTCGCTTAAGTCTTAAGATTTTGTCGTTGCGACAAGCTCGTCGTTCTGTTTCCGTAGCAACGACCTGTGACGGACAGTTCGCACTGCACGGCCCAAAGGGATGGTTTGCCTCATCAGCAAACAGCAGCTTCTGTCGCTGGATCGTCAGGTCTAAAACGCAGACTTTGGGCACTTTCCATAATTGGTTAGCAAACAGTCATTGCCGAAGCTTAACCATAAATGTTTGTTGTTGTTGTATTGTATCCTTCAGGGTCCAAAGTGGATTTTCTGTTCAGGTCAACTTCCACAAGTTTGAAAGCCTAGAAAATGTCCATATCGTGAGACTTTACGAAGGGGTTGGTCCTGAGAAGAAGATGGCAGGTCAGGAGGGCCTACAGCAGTGCCTCGTCAGATCCTAGGTCAGGTCTTGGGTCAGGTTCTCGATCAGATCCAGGTTTAAATTCCTATCAAGTCATTTTTGAGGTCCTTGAATCAGGTCAAAAGGCAGAGGATTTGGATCAGAGTAAGGTCCCGGTCAAGACTTGAATTAGGTCTAGCTCAGGTCTTAACATAGGTTTTGGATCTGGTCAAGGGCACGTCCTCGCCCAAGTTCCTGGCCCGGTCCTGTATCGGATCTTGGCTCACGTCCACTTGAGATAGAACCGGTCCCGAATCGATATCATTCATTCTTCAATTGCAGCCGAGCTCTCGGGCTCCACCCCTCCCGAGACTGTGTGGCTTCTGACTGCCCGATCCACTATTGAGTTTTTCTCAGACAATTTGGAAGATGCGTCGGGATTCAACGCCACCTTCCGTGCCGGCGACCTCTTGAAACTGTCAGGTGCTCACGCCGCTCCCTCTGAGCCACTGTGGCAAAAGAAGTGTTACTATGTTGTTGCTGTTTTTCAGATTCGGAGAAGCTTTCCTGCACGTTTGAGCACGGCTTTTGCTTCTGGAGGCAGGAACACGAAGACGACGGTGACTGGCTTCGGAGCAGAGGGGCCACATTTCCGCCACTCAGTGGCCCAAGCACAGATCACACGCTAGGAAACGGGTCGGGTGAGTGCTCTTGATCAGACCGAGTTCAAGTCCTGGTCAGGTTTCAGATCAGGTTACAATATCAGCTTCTCGAGTCAGTATTGAGTTAGTTGCAGGATGACTTCCTTGATTGTCTCTTTGATCAAGTTTAGGTCAGGTGCCGCTGTGGTCTTGAATCAGGTATCAGGTCATGTCCTAGAACGGCCATTAGATCATGACAGGTCCTGGTCAGATCTGAAGGTCTTAGGGTTAAGGTCTTGGATTTGGCGCCATATACATTTTGGGATCAGAAATAGAATCAGGTAGAGGTCCTCGATGAGCTCTTTTATCGGGTCTCGGTAAGGTCCCGAGTTAGCATCTTTGCATCGCGTTGGCATGGTATTAGCCTAGTTCTAATCACGTGTTTGCTGACTCAGGTTTCTACTTGATCACCCCTCTGAGTCCTGGCCAATGGCTGAAGACTTTCAGGATCTACAGCCTACCTCTAACTGGGCCCAAGCAGCCAATGTGCCTAGGCTTTTGGTAAACGGCACAAACTAACAAGGAGATGGTTGACGGGTGTAAAACTCAACTCGTGCTTACGCCTGTCTTGGGGCGGTGTGGGCTGAATTTCAAGGTATCACATGTTTGGGGAAGACGTCCACCGTCTTCAACTGTCGCTACGTGGCGCATATCCAGGCGGCGTGGACGCGGTGGTGTTCCGCAGGGACGGGAACTATGGCGACCACTGGAACTACGGCCAAGTGCTCCTCAACTCTACCACTGGCACTCAGGTGGATCAAGTGACTCAAACTGATTTGAAGCCTGATATCAAAATGGACTTTACTGAATTTTCCAAATGATTTCAAAAGCTGATTTTTAAATCGCCTTTAACCCATTTACAGATTTTAAACGTCAATTCAGACTGGATTCAGCAAAAGTGATTTAGCTCTCTTTATACTCATCATGATTCTCACTGATTTGAAGAATTCCAACTGACGTCGAAAGCTGTTTTTCTTCTTTCCGAGTGCTTTCGAGCTGCTCCGATCATGATCCCCAACTGGTTTCAGACTGAACCGACTCCGATCGATGTGTGCAGATTGTGTTTGAAGCTCTGAAGAAAGGCGGGATGAGAAATGACATCGCGTTGGATGACATCACTTTGATGCCCCAGCCTTGCGGGCCCGCCCCCCCGGAACCCACCTTAGTGCCCACTCCGACACCTGTCCCCACCGTGTCGGGTAAGCACCGCGCCCCACTCTCCCGGGCCGTAATTGCTATGCCGAGCCGAGCGACCGACTCTCCCCTCTCTTGTCTGGTTCGTTCTCACGTCAGCTGACTGCGGCGGTCCTTTCGACGTGTGGGAGCCAAACTCCACCTTCAGTTCGCCAAATTACCCGCGAGACTACGGGAACGGAGCTCGCTGTGAGAACGCCCGGCCGTCGGAAGGAGCGATTGTTGATCAAAGCGGCCTGACGTCTGCCGTGGTCATCCTTTGCTCCCGCAGGCGTGTGGACGCTCCACGCTCTGGCAGGTCGAAACATCCACGTCCACTTCCTAGACTTTGATGTCGAAGACAACTACGACATAGTGGAGCTGCGCGACGGGGTGGGGCCTAGCTCCACCTTGCTGGGTGAGTCTCGTACGTCTCACGACTATGGTGGCACGTTAGCCTAACTGAAGAAATGAAGTGGGAATGCTTCCAGGATGCGGCTCTCTCCTACACGCTAGTGAGGAGACGAGAATGGACTGACTGTACGGCTAATTCCTAGTACTAAGATGTGCGGTCTGTCCCCTTGCTTCGCGTAGCCGTGCTCACTGGGAGCGGCGGCACCGCCCGAGACTTGTTTTCAACGCGCAATCGGGTGACCGTCTGGTTCTTCACGGACAGCTCGGGTAACGGACGGGGATTCAAAGCCAACTTTACCTCCGGGGTTGCCCTGGGGTCTTTAGGTGAGGTCTGCCGCGACCGATATGAAGTTGCGGAGACGCGCTGCCGCCGTGTGCTCGTGTGGCCAAAGCAGAACCGTGCGCTGCGGAGCAGTTCCAATGCGACACGGGCAGCTGTATCCATGGAAAGCGTCAGTGCGACGGGAGGGTGGACTGCGACGACGCTTCAGACGAAGCTAACTGTGGTGAGGACGGCCCCGATCATGCCGAGCGGGACTCGGTCACCCTGAGCGAAATGTACTTGACGCAGACGAGCGCTTTCAGTTGTGTTGCAGGAGAACGCCTCCGGTCGTCTCCGCTTTCAGATGGCCTCCTCTCAGTACGCGGTGTGCGGAGACACCTGGACCCCGCGCCTGTCTGTTTTCATCTGTCAGTACTTGGGATACAGGTAGACTGTAGCATACAGGTTGACTACTTGAGTAAAATGCAGGGGATTCAAAGGCCACTCGAGTTGACCTAGGCCAATTATTTCTTCGATGATGTATTTCTCGATTGATACTATTTGTTCCAACTACCTGACCTCCAAAAGAGATAGATCTGACCGATACGTAGCGACCAGTCCGGAGTACTCGTAGGACCTGACCTGTCAGTACTTGTGATACGGCTCTAATTGGGACGCTGCCCAGTCAGTCAGCACGTGAGATACAGGAAGACCAAGTCAAGGCTCCGATTTGTCACTGCAAATACAAGTGGACTACCCATAGCCGTCGTCCAGGTCGGGGGTGTCCGAGCTGCTACCTGCCGCGCCGGGAGATTCACCCTTCGCCAGTGTCGAGGTCACCGCGAACGGAAGTCTGGAATCCAGCGTGAGGTACGCAAAGACTTGGGAGAGCGTGTCTTTCTCAAACGCTTGATGTCATTTCCAACTGATTGTTTTTGGTTTCGCAGCGAGCGTTGCGTGGGCCACCGTGTGGTTTCCCTCCGCTGTGACAATCAGCGTAAGTCGCCACCCTTCATCTAAGTCACCCGCGGCGCATTACATTTGTCGCCTTTTTTTGTCTTTTAAGCATGCGGCCTTCGTCTCGTCGCCAGCGACACGACCGACCAGTCAGCGGATGGTAAGAGCGGGAAACTGCAGTGAACATTTGCAAAGTCACATACTCGGTATTTGTGTTTCTTCTGTCTGGGGGAAAAAAAAAACTTCACACTTCACCCTTCTTACGTTGTCGCTATATCCAACCTGATTTAGCGTTTGCTGTTTTTTTTTTTTTTCCTTTTTCAAATAAGGGGATGTCCGAGTGGTGGGTGGGTCGGACGCCGCCAAAGGGGCGTGGCCGTGGATGGTGTCGCTGCACTGGAACGGTCGCCACGTGTGCGGCGCCGCTTTGCTCGGTCGCCGTTGGCTGCTGACTGCCGCCCACTGCGTGTACGGGTGGGTGAGAGCGCCGGGCTGACCGTCGCCAGGTCTGACGGCGCGGTGGAGCTGACGACGCGTCTTTGGCAGGAAGGAGCGCCCCCTGGGCCGCTGGTCGGCCAAGTTGGGGCTTCGGGCTCAGAGCCACGCCGGGGCCGTGCACTCGTTCCAAATTGATGCCGTGATCATCAACCCGCACTACAACAGACTCAGCAAAGAGGCCGACATCGCCATGATGCGTCTCAGCACGCCCGCCAACCTCACTGGTAGTGTTTTGACACAGCCGCCCGCTTCCTGTTCCAAGAAATCACACGCACGTGCTGAATCGGTGTGTGCACAGATCTGATCCAGCCAGTGTGTTTGCCTGAAAACGCTCGAGAGTTGACAGCTGGAAAGAAATGTTGGATTGCCGGATGGGGGAGGCAGGCTGAAGAGGGTCCGTCACCTATCTGTCCGCCTGTCTGTCTCGCCATCTGTTTGTCTTCATGTGTGTGTCTGTTGCGCAGGTTCTCTTCCAGACATTCTACAGGAGGCCAAGGTTCCCCTGGTGGGCCAGGTCTCGTGCCAGCGCACCTTGCCCGAGTACACCATCACGTCCAAAATGCTGTGCGCGGGCTTCCCAGAGGGCGGAGTGGACTCGTGTCAGGTGATCACCATCCACCCTAAACCTGCCCGCAAGCCACTTGACAAGACACGTGACTTCTTCACACAGGGCGACTCTGGCGGTCCGCTTATGTGTGAGGAGGAAGGACGCTGGACTCTGATCGGTCTGTTTTCGGTCTTCCGTTTCTCAACTCACGCTTGGAATCAAGTTAACTGTGCGATCGATGGGTCTCCGACAGGTGTCACGTCCTTTGGGATGGGTTGCGGTCGGCCCGAGCGACCCGGCGTTTACGCCAGAGTCTCGGCCTTTGTCGCCTGGATGGCAGAAACGCGACGCTCCTGGTCACCGTTGTGATCATCCACCTCTTCCTGCTCTTCCTCTCCTGCCCCCTCTACTTTCCCATCCCCTTTCTTTTTTCTTCTCTTCTGCTTTGTCCTCTCCCTCTTTTTCTAAAACTCCTCAACTTCCTCCTCTCCTCGTCTTCCTTGAACTCCTCTGCCCCCCCCCCCCCACCGTGGAGGCCGTGACTATCGATGACATCATTCAGCTCGAGCTGCGCCTATTGGCCGCAGTGCAAATTCCATGTGCAGTTATTTTATCACGTTACTGTGTTCTTTCTCGCTGACTTTGACTGCGTGGCCGGCCGTAAGAAGACACTGGCTCGCACGCACGCACAAGCACATGCACTGGGTGGAGTCAGGAGGACTCTACTGTCGCGAGCACACGCACGCACGCACACACAGCGAAAGTCAGTCGAGTCGCCAGGACATGAAGGTATGAACGCACGAGGATATGAAGACATGAAGATATGGACTTGCTAGTGTGCGCGGTGTTTATTGTATTTGTGGGCGTCTCTCCCGTCAGCACTCGCAGCACAGGTAACCGCAAATAACTAGCAGCAGCACTACTAATATTGTCATTGATCGTACTTGACTACTCCATTTGACACGACGATACAACATACATGAGACTGAGCGAGCGTATAAAACCTCTCTGCTTGGTTCATTCATTCGTGCCAATATGTGCACTGATTGGCGGATGATGTCATAAAAATTGTTAAAAGTGTTGGCGGATGATGTCATAAAAATTGTTAAAAATGTGTGCTGCAGTATCTTGTATTCTCTCGTGAACTTGCAAGATCTGACAAGGCACCTCTAGTGACTAGAGGATGCGTTTATATATATATATATATATATATATATATATATATATATTAGATCAGGTTCATCATACAGTACAGTCTATGGAATTAGTATCGTATGCTAATATATGGATGGAGTTGCTCGTCGGTTGTCCTGTTTCCAGTGCATAACAATTTCCATCAGTCGCGTCTCCAATCTGCTCTAATAAGAAACAAGATGGAATCATAGTAGCCTTCCAACAAGTTTCCATGCCGCAAATCACGTGCTGGAAAGTGTGTCTGTGATAGCTGGAAAAGTTGCCAATGAGCGGATTGATTAATTACGTTTGTCGTTTGAACGAGTCTTTGTCGACCAATGACGTGAAGGATTGTGTTTCTCGTTTAAAAAAAAAAAAAGGACGAAGTCATTCCCTGAGGCGATGGATTTGTTTTTCTCAGATTCCCTCCATGAGGTTTTGTCCGAGTTCAGCGTGGTTCGCCCAGTCAGAACCGACTCGCTGGGCCGCTTCCTGTCGGTGTCACTCTCTGCCCAGTCTCCGCCGCCGCTGCGCAGCAAAAGACACGCCCCCCGGAACGAGACATGGACGTCGGACTCGGAGATCTTCTACAACGTGACTGTGTTTGGACAGGAGATGCACTTGCGGTTGCGTTCCAACCTCCGCCTGGTGGCCCCGCACGCCACCATGGAGTGGTGGCAGGAGTCGGAACCAAAGCGCTCGGAGCCAATCGAGGACATGGGCTGCCTCTTCACGGGGAATGTGTCCAACATGGAGGACACGACCGTTGCCCTTAGCAACTGTGACGGACTGGTGAGTGGCGCTCATCTCATGTCATCAATGACATTCTGTATACTCGACAGACTGCTCGGTTATCAAGTCCAGCGTGGCGGGGTGCTAGATCTAGAGTCTAGATCATACACCAGCTGACACGTTGCACTTATCTCACTGACTCATTTGTACACGAGCAAAAAGCAAACCATCAGTGAAGCCACCTGTGGCCGGCCGTTTGACCAAAGTGATATCAAAAGATCATGGTAATTTCAGTAAAGAGTGAGCTCCACGCCCGCATTCTATTTTGCGTGTTCCTCGGCTGGGAAGCGATGGAGTCAAAATGCCAGATAACTAAGGTGTAAGGAATGGGAGAGCGGAGTGTGCACACTGCTTGCACACTGCTTGCACACTGCTTGCACACTGCTTGCACACTGCTTGCACACTGCTTGCACACTGCTTGCACACTGCCTGCACACTGCCTGCACACTGCCTGCACACTGCCTGCACACTGCCTGCACACTGCCTGCACACTGCCTGCACACTGCCTGCACACTGCCTGCACACTGCCTGCACACTGCCTGCACACTGCCTGCACACTGCCTGCACACTGCCTGCACACTGCCTGCACACTGCCTGCACACTGCCTGCACACTGCCTGCACACTGCCTGCACACTGGCGGGCTGCGCACGGAGCTCTTTTCAATGTCTGGCCGCTGAGAACGCAGCTGTGATGGGATCCAGATGTTGTGGAAAGATGAGACTTGTCGAAAGGAATGAGCTGCACAAACACTCGCACGGGAAGGACTTCATACGTACTCGCACTCCCTCTTATTCGGAAATAAGAATAAGTCTTCTTTGCAAACTTCCCGTTGCTCGCGACACTTTCCTATCCGCTCCGCTCTTATCCCGTTCCCTTCTCCACAACCGCAGTCCTTCACCCACTGCATCTGCAGTTTAGATGATCTCGAAACCCCCAGTGGACATTTAGTAGCGCCTCGGTAGACCTTCAGTAGTAGCTCTTGGGCAATAAATCTTAAGACATTCAGTAGCTCCTCGGAAGCGTTGTTACACCTTTTGTCGACGCAGAGTAGCTCTTCAGTAGATAGTAGTAGACTTTTTGGATCACAAGGAGGTCCTCGTTTTTGTTTTGGGCTCTTTGGTAAATTCTGCCGTAAATGGCCTTCAGTAGATTCTCAGTAGATCATCGGACGCTCTTAATTGCTTCAATTCTGCCTTCAGTACAGTCGTTCCCGTGTCGAACTCCACTCATCAGTGGTGTACGTGTACGTGTGGGCAGGCCGGGGTGATTCGAACGAGGGAAGCTGACTTTTTCATTGAGCCCTTGCATCGCGGGGGGCCGGCAGGCGAAGGAGGGGAAGGAGGACGACCGCACGTCGTTTATCCCTCGTCCGCTATCGTCAAGTCCAAACGACGGGGGGTCCGTCAAAGCGCTGACTTCCAGCGAGGTCAGGAGAATGCTTCTTCATCGGCATCCGATGCCACGTTGGCATTCGCTGACGATTTTGACGGTGTCTTCAGGACCTCTCTTAGGTTCCCCGGATCTGCCGAGGTCCCAGTCTGCCTCAGGCTGGCGGCAGCAGCGGCGGCGGCGGCGCTACATCAAAGAGGCAGATATTTTCAACATAGAGGTAACGAACGTCACGTTCCTTCAAGGCCTGTCGGTCCCAAGACTCAACCTCCTCACTCCGCAGGTCCTGCTCGCCGTGGATTATTCTGTACTTCTTTTCCACGGACAACAACAGGTCCAGAAATACCTCCTCACCTTCATGAACATCGTAAGTAGACGCACTAGTCACGTACACTACGTGCTCGTCAAAAATTTGGCTCCATTCTTAACCCTCAACCAAGTCCCAAGTTGTTGAGACAAAGCAGATCCCCCAAAAAAAACAACATTTCTTGTAAAAACACAACATGTAGCACGCCACGGTATGGTGAAAATGCTTCTCAACAGCAAGACCTTTCAAGTTACCTGGTACTAGTCTGCGAGTCCTGTCTGATGATGACCAAGTCAAGAGGAGTCTGTCATAAATTACTGTAGGTCCTCAAAACTAGCACCTTAAATCAAGTCCCCCGGCTCAGCTTTTAGCATAACGTTCTGAGGTAATAGTTCTAGAAGTTGAGTGGAAGCGGAAGCAGCTCCTTCAGTGTTGGGACCCATGTGTTGCAGGTTAACGAGATCTATCAAGACCAGTCTCTTGGTGCCAACATCAACATTGTTCTGGTGCGAATCGTCATGCTGTCTCCGTCCAAGGTACCAGAAATATCATGACTCATGGATACTCGTGATACTGAGAGGTCATTCCTCTAGTCCCAGGAGCTCATCTCGGTGGGCAATGCCCAGAAAAGCCTGGAGAACGTATGCGGCTGGTCTTACATCCAGCAGAGGGAGCAAAACCCTAACCAGCAGCATGACCACCTGGTCTACCTGAGTAGACGGGAGTTTGGACCCTCCGGCATGCTAGGTACTGCCTAGCGCTAAGCGCCAGCCTACTTTGCTAATATGAGCTAACAAAGTGAGCCAGTGCTAATGCACACTGCTAACAGAAGACAAATGATGCCTATGTGTACTACAACCGAGCGCTAAAACAAGCTTGAGCACTGCTGGCGCTAATGCTCCGTATGCTAATAGTAGCGCTATGTATGCGCAGGCTACGCTCCTGTCACAGGGATGTGCAAGATGCACCAGAGCTGCGTTCTGGTCTTCGAGGACGGTTTCTCGTCAGCTTTCGTGGCAGCGCACGAAATCGGACACGTGTGAGGCACACAAAGACGCAAGCGCAAAACCAAGGGCGCCCGCCGTTTTGCCCTCGCTGCTGCAGCGTGTCGCCGCCGCTCGCTCACGCAGGTTGGGAATGGAGCACGACGGTGAAGCCAACGAGTGCGACGACGACGTGTTCGTGGGCAGCATCATGTCGCCGCAAGTGGAGGCCACGTTCTACCGCTACCACTGGTCCAGATGCAGCTGGAGCGAGCTTCACAAGTACCTGCAGTAAGACTTTTGCCGTCTGTCCCTTTCTGGTCCCCTTCCTTTCCACTTCGTGTTCACCGACTGGCCGGCCGGCCCACCACCACTTTATTTTGCCTGCTCCTTCTCCACTTGTCCTCCCTTTCTGTTGAGTCCCTTAATTTCCATTTCTTGTCTCCGTGCGTCCCATTCCGTCCCCGCGTCACACGTATTTGTCTTTCCCCGGTTAGTACGTACGACTGTCTCCGAGACGACCCCTTCAGCCCTGATTGGCCGACTCCGCCCCTTTTGCCAGGGTTCGAGTACTCCATGGAGCAGCAGTGCAACTTTGACTTTGGTCCAGGATACGGAAGTTGCACCGCTGTAAGTCTCTGTTGATTTATTTTGGTATCCTTGTGTTTGTTTTGCTGAGGAGGGAGGGAGGCAAGGAGGGTGCTGGACCCTTAATTGTTGATCCATGCTGGTGTGTTTGTTTGTTGCCGTCAGTATCCCAACCCACAGCCTTGCCAGCAGCTGTGGTGCAGCGACTACAACCATCCTTTGTTCTGCAGATCCAAGAAAGGTCCGCCTCTGGACGGGACGCCGTGCGGACCCGACATGGTGAGCGCAACGCCCCCGCTTGGCCGGCGCCCTGCCGTTGCTCTCGGTCCCGACGACTCCGTCCGCATGACGCGCGTCTCTGTCCGTCTTCCTCAGCACTGCTTCAAAGGCTTCTGCATCACACTGACGGCTAACCTCCTGAGACAAGACGGCAGCTGGAGCTCGTGGAGCGCCTACACCGGCTGCTCCAGGACCTGCGGGGGCGGCGTCCGGATCCGCTCCAGGAGCTGCGATAGTCCAACGTGAGTGAGGTTGTGTTGGGAATCATTCCCGATGATCTGTATGGTGCGCCAACCGTATGGTGAGCTGGGTATCTCAAAGGAATTCCTACTTGACTTTTAGTCCAATCATAGTCGAGCCACGAGGGCTCTGGGACCGACCCAATGAACACGTAGACGCTTCCTGTTGCTGTGCCCAGGCCAGCCAACGGGGGGCGAGCCTGCTTTGGAAACACTTTTGAGTTCCAACTGTGCAACCAACAAAAGCAGTGTCCGCCCACGACTGATTTCAGGTGAGTGAGAAGATCCCCGTGGAGTCAAATGGCCGTGTGCTCGGATCGATCGGGTGAGCCCTCTCATTTCTCTGTGTTCGTATTGACTCGAGCGCGACTCTGCTCCAGCTGTCGTCTCGGAGAAAAAAAGATTTTGCTTAATTGCTATCGACTCAATGAGCTGACCTGGAACCGCTTGACGTCTGGATTGACGTGGATTGACTTGGAATGTAAATTGTTGAATGATGGCAATGACCACCAGGGACTTGAGTGTAATGACTTGGACTGACCTATAATGAGAGTAGTAACTTGTAAGCAATCGATGAAGCCACTCCACTGCCGTGACTCGGCATGCCGGCGGGGAAACAATGTCCTGGAATGACTTGACACGTGGTGTGTTTCAGGGCGGAGCAGTGTAGCGCCTGGGACCACACTTTGGAATACCAGGGAAAAAACCATCACTGGCTGCCTGTGGAACACAGCGACCGTAACTACACACGCACATGTGCACACAATTGGATGAGCATGCCTAGCCTGCCTAACCCTAGCTTGGCCTGGCCTGCCTGCCACATGTTGAAGTAGTCATCAGGCAGTCATCTGCAAATGTACTGTTGGTTGCTCAGACTGAAAATGTCTCCCTCAAAACATCCCGCTGAGCCCGCGTCCTGCTCGTGATCTGTTGGCCACACCGTATTGCCCGCTCTCATTGGCCAAGTCGTGACGCCTTTCTCTCTCTCGCACGCTTTTTGCCTCCTTCCCGTCTCACTCGGCGTGTCTCTGGACGGCTGCGTTCCATCAGCTGACCAGCGATGCAACCTGTTCTGTCGCTCCAACGAGACGGGGGCCTTGGTTTCCATGAAGAGAGCGGTGCACGACGGGACGCTGTGCTCCTACGACGACGCCTACAGCGTGTGTGTCCGAGGAGAGTGTGAGGTGCCTACTTGTGACGCTCCTGGTGATGGTTGCTCGTGTCATCATTTCATCTCCCTTTCCTCACCTGCATTCCTCCTCCTTTGCTGGCAGCACGTAGGTTGTGACGGCGAGATTGCGTCGGACCGCCAGGAGGACCGCTGCGGCGTGTGCGGTGGAGATCGCTCCACTTGTCGTGTGATCAAGGGAAACTTCAGTCGCAGCGCCAACAAAACAGGTGACTCTGTCCACCCAGCTCCTGCTAGCCCTTGCTAGCGTCGCTTTTCATACACCGTGTCATCGGTCGTGAGCCGTGTCGTCGTACTTTGTGCATCTGGCTTGTAGCCGTAACGCTTGCGCTTTCTTTCTCGTCTTGGATTTCCACACGCTTTGCCTACCGCTGGACAAATAATACGGCGGCTTAGGTTTCCTGAAGATCCTGGAGATTCCTCGAGGAGCGCGACACCTCCTGGTACAAGAGTTCAGGAGGACCCCACACGTCCTCGGTAGGAGGCGGCGCCGCCGTAGCTCCGGCCGACCCGCGTGCCCCGCCACCCGCATCACCCCGAGTTTCTCGGTTGCGCAGCGCTCAAGAACCAGGAGAGCGGTCGCCTGTTCCTGAACGACAAGGACGCCGAGCCGACGTCCCGCACGCTGGTGGAGATGGGCGTGGCCTGGCAGTACACGCACAGAAAGGAGCAGGAGGCGGTGCGGACCGAGGGCCCGCTCAAGTACGGCGTGGTCATCCTGGTGAGCGAACGCTCAGCGTAGCGTTGCGCAAAAGCGCTAGCTACTTTTCGGCACATTGAAAAAGGGCTGCAGCTACTCAATGGGTGCAACTCGCTGTTGAGTGCCGTCTTGAGAAACACCGCTTTCGCTCTCTCCGGTAGCTCCGTTCCCACGGCGACGCCAAGGTGACGGTGTCTTACAAGTTTGTGATCCAGGACCACCTGCGCTCTTCGCTGGAGTCCAACCTGGTGCAGGAGGATGCCATCTTTTACGAGTGGGCGCTCAAGCAGTGGTCTGTGTGCTCCAAGTCGTGCGGCGGAGGTAAGCCAGGGCTGGCCCGCCCGCCACCCGCTTGCCGTGGATGCGGAGCACCGCTTGACTCCTCCTCCTCTCACCAGGGAAACAGTACACCCGCTTCGGATGCCGGCGGAAGGCCGACGGGGTGATGGTTCAGAGAACCTTCTGCTCCAACATTAGAAAGCCGAGAGCCATCACACGCAGTTGCAACCTCGACGTCTGCAGCCCGCCACGGTAAGGTGACAAATGGTATCGCTCCGCTGGTCTTGGCGGGAACGCTTCGGTGGTTACCGTAGTAACGTCAGACACTCGTCAGAGCATCAAACACTCGGTGAGCCCCGTTGTGTACACTCGAAGGACGATGCCCTTTCTGTTCCCAACCAATCAGTTGGATGACCGGTGGCTGGGAGGCATGCAGCGCCTCCTGTGGCCAAAGCGGGTGGCAGCGTCGCTGGGTGGGCTGCCAGCTGGTCTCCGTCGGCGGACGGCGGCTTTCCGTCAACAGCGAACTCTGCCAGGACCGCCGGCCGGATGCCAAGCGGGCCTGCAATCGCCTCTTGTGCCCAGCGGTGTGGCGGGCCGGGCCGTGGACGCCGGTAAGGCGGGCTCAGCGGTAGCGGGCTCAGGGGTAGTGGCGGTGACGCAGGTTCTGTGTCGCAGTGTTCCGTCACCTGCGGCAACGGCACGCAGGAGCGTCAGGTGGCCTGCGTGCGGCCCGAAGGCTCTCCGCAAGGCTCTCCAGAAGGCTCTCCAGAAGGCTCTCCGCAAGGCTCTCCGCAAGGCTTTCCGGAAGGCTCTGGGGACTGCAGGAGCCTGGTCCCGCCCATGGCTAACCGCACATGTCGTGCGCCACCCTGTGGCGGTAAGCGTGCCTGACGTGTCGCGCAGCGTGTGCAGGCGTGGAAGTGCGCAGGCGCTACCTTGATTTCAAAGTGGAATTTATTCCCTGATCACAGGTGGGAATCCTAGCCCAGGTACTTCTGAGTGACAATTTGGAGGACTTCTTTGTACTTTTAATTGAGCTAGTATATTTTGTAAAGTAACAGATAGGTATTTTTGATATGCATTCCAAACTCAAACAGCACAGGCACATCTGCGAAGGCAGACAGACCTCATTTTGGTTTTCTCCCGCAGGTGACCCCAAGAGCTTCATGGTCCAGTGGCTGTCCAGATCCAATACGGACGGCGCGCCGGCTAAGACCGCCTCAAGTAGCGCAAACTCTTTCCACTCGCTGTTGCTCTTCCAGTTGTGCTAGGCTGTCATGACGCTTGCGGGTGTATCGTATCTGCAGGGCTGCGTTGTCGTGGTGACCGGTCGGCGTTTTGTCGCATGGAGTCGCTCAGTCGCTACTGTGTAAACGTGGCCTACAGACAAATGTGCTGCAAGTCCTGCAGCAACTTCAGGTGACCCGCAACCGCGCTGCCATCACGCACCTTTATATGCATAGTCAGCTTTCAAACAACGTGATACGTGAGCTTCTTAAGTGTCTGTGTGTTTGTTTCTACGTGCTCATAATGCCCCCTTTGTGATGTTTTTTTAGCATGTCCGCCTCAGTGACGCCACAGCCAAGCCCCTCCCCCACCAGCAGTGCTTGGCCCACGACTCAGTCTCCCAGCACGACCGACTTTATTTATGTGGACTACGACGACGACGAGGAGTATGCCGTCTCCCGGGATGTGGTCGAGTCGGTCACGCCTACGCCCGTGCCGCTGGTTTTCCTCACTGAGCCCACGCCCACTGTTGCTATGGTAACCTCTGTCGCCACTGCAACCGCCGCCGGTCAAATGTCCCTGACTCCGCCCCTCAGGACGACAGGTGATGTCATCACCCCCGGCGGGAAGAGCCCCACCGCCGACGAACGTTGGTCTCCCTTTCCGCCGACGTCTCCGAAGATGGCAAAGGACTCAGGGGCCGAGGTTAACTACGGCATTGTGGGATTGGACAGCGATGGGACGAGGGCCTCGCAGAGCCACTTTGTGCCCCGGGGTCGCCCCATCCGGGAGCGGACGCAAAACAAACGCATACAGGAGCTTTTGAACGAGAAGCTGCGGTGGCCCGGACGCCGCCAAAAACATGGTGCCTTGTAGGACGCGTTTCTGGAGAGTGGCGCACATTCACCGTGCTTGTTTGTGTAAGTCCAATAAAGTCTCAACCCTTCCTGCTCAAGTCAATAACATCATCATCAATTCTATTCAGTCCCTGCCAACGGAGAGCCTGATACGGTCTACAGGTATAAAAAAAGAGATGATTGGATATGTCTCTTGAGAGGGAGGGAGGGAGGTCATTGCCATTCAAGCATGGTACATTTTGAAGTGTAAGGATTTGATTCAGTTTTGATGGATCATAAACTTTCACTCCAAACCGATTTACCATTCAAATCGGTTTTCGTTACACTCCCAGTACGCAGCACACCTTGACGATGACGGATTATTACGTCATGTAGGACGCAGCCGGTCCATCACAGCCCTGGAAGCTCCGCCTCGCTGGACCGCGTAACCGGAAATTACGTCATGTAGGACGCGGCTGGCGACTTTGGATAGGTCTTCACATTAGGCCAAGATGGCGGCCGCTATCGTCCGAGGTTTGGGCTCCGCGTTGTCCAAAGATCTCCGTGAAATCCGAATTCACGTCTGCCAAACGTCCGCAGCCAGCAAGGGAACCAGGTGAGAGCTCACGCATCCCGTGGGCGACGTTTGCACGGAGACATATTAGTCGATGTTCCACTGTCCTCACCAACCTGCTAGCATTCAGTAGCTAGCTTAGCCTAGCCGCGGCTCTCCTGGCTAGCGTCAAAGTCGACGTCACCCGCCAAACCGCGAGCCATTTTAGAGAGAAAATGCGATTGAGTTTCTTCGGTTACTCCAAGTATTTAGAAAATGTCATGTCATGTTGTGCAAGTCCCATAAAGATTCTCCAGCTGGCCGATCATAACGCGACTGGCGAGGTGTGTGTGTGTGTGTCCGTGTGTGTGTGTCCGTGTGTGTGTGTATATATATGTGTGTGTGTGTGTTTGTGTTTTGGAACTGGACTTGCCAAGGGCGATCCTGAAACAGCCTCGTGAACTGGCCAGTGGCCTCGTCCCCGCAAGAGGAGCAGCACTTAACCAATTATTTGGCTACAACGACGAGGCGTTGATGACAAACTACATCAAACTTAAAATTGTCCGAATCCTCGGATTTGGAACCTCTCCCCCAAGTTTGAAAGCAGACTAATAATCTACTTTGGAAATTGCCATTTGTTTCGGACGCTCTATGGACCAAAGCAGAAACTAAATCATCCTCTATGAATTGACAAAGCATTTAACAAGTTCATCAATTCATCCTTAGTTGCGGCCCGATTCCAAAGTTGTACGTGCCGAAAGCAAGCTCCGAGACTGATCAAACAAATTGGTGTTGTGCCTTGCGTATTGTGACCGCTGTCTTTGCTTTCCAGAGATTTTGTGGAGCAGCACTACGTGGCGCTCAAGCAAGCCAACGCAGACTTCCCCATCCTGATCAGAGAATGTTCCGGAGTGGAAGCCCGGCTGTGGGCCCGCTACGGTGAGTGGCCGCAAGGCATCGCGGGAGAGAACATTCCTTTGGAAGATGTAAAGATTTGCGAAATTATTGGCAGCGTGCTTTTGTAACTGTCACTCGTTGCACTCAAAGTCCGTTAACTGAGTAATCGGGAGATATATAAAAAAATTAAAAAAACTATGAATGCAATAATTTTCATCTATTAATACAACAAATAGTCAAAAAACGTTTTATTGCTATTTTGGCTTTGTCTTCCGTAGTCGCCAGTTATTGTTATATTGTTTATATGTTAAAATATATACAATATTTTGCCAATTTTCCAAGCGCTAACACTGTTTGCACATTCGTGTGGGAATCTTCACTGCCTCGAGGGCCTCGGCAGACTCTTCAGAAGGAGGGCGCGGTCGCCCGCTGCCTTGTGAATAAAAACGTGGAAAAGCATTCAAGTTGTGGCGCCCGCCGCGGAAGCGAAAAGCCGGACAGCTATTTTGCAACGTTCGCTCTCTCGTAATAGTTTGACATCGGGTGCTCATCGGCGCATAGTGCATCCATATTAGGCCTCAAACGCGGAACGGCGCCGGTTTACGTGCGGCTTTTGTCGAGTCCTATAGTTGGCTCGTCGGTTCTGCCCCAAAGTAGTGCTTTGACGCTGGGCTTGTTGTCTGTGTCTACCGACAGATTTTGGGAAGGAGCGCAGCGTCTCTCTGGACAATATGTCCCTTGACCAGGTGGCCCAAAGTCTGCACACGCTGGCTCAGGCCAAGCCATGAGACACCTGCAAAAACTGTAACCCCCCCCCCAACTCGCCGTGTCATGTACTGATGTGAATAAGGAAAAAATGCAAGTGGAGATTTTATGGTTGTAAATGTAAAACTAGAATAAAACACCATTGTCCATTGAGTTGGATGTGATGGATGAAAAGAAGCTGCACTGACATGGGTGGCACCAGCTGGTCCTGGCGAACCTTCAGTAGAGGGCAGCAGAGCACAGCTTGCCTTTTCTGCTTGGGACTGGACAGTCATTTTCACTAATGGCGTGTATTTGGTGTTGTGATTCAACACCCAAATGAGCTAGCCTTATTGATCTTTGATCTGATCTCCTCAACCTACTGATTGTATTCAGGAAATTGACAACAATACAAGTTTATTTCTATCGTGCATTATACAACAGCTGCTAGACATTTAGCAATGAGAAATGCACAGACAGTGAAACTGTCAATTAAAACGCAAATTGAGATACAGCAGCAAAAGAGTAATGAGCGTATCAATGCTACCCTAAATACTGAATATATATATCTATATATCACTGTGTGTGGAAAGACTTCAAAAATGTAATTTTCATCTGATAATTGAAATGATTACTCTTTTTGGACATACACTTGAGGAGCACCAAAATCAACTTTTTATTTTCGTAATGTTTGCACCAGTATTTACAGCTATCGACTGCTATTATAAATACTTTAAGCACACGCCCAGAAGGTCAAAACCATTGGCAACAAAATTTATTGCCAAAGGCTCTTTAATCATTTTAATTTTCACACAAAACGTTTATTTTGACATCCACACTTCCTGTCAGAAGTTTCTACTAAGGGGGAGTAAGGAACGCTGATGAGGTCACAACAGAGCAGCGACGACATGAACACAGAAATAAATGACACGGCTTCCTTCCTCTACCACCCTCCAGCCGAGGGGCAACGACAACTGGCCGCCCCCGCTCCGACTTCTTAGGTCACCATGTACTCCTGGCGCTTGTTGAGTCGAACCTGGCACAGCGACACGGCGCCCACCGCCACATAAACGCCAGCGGCGATGAAGCAGTTGATGCCCACTTGGCTGTACAGACTGTAGATGTTCTGAGGAGGCTGTTTGCTGCGGAGAGACAGAGGGAGTGACGTCACTTCCCGTTGCCAGACCTAACGTGCTCCCGACACATCGCACCCGTCTTAATTGCAGACTTCTTGCCCAAGATATGGATGGAAATGGAGTGTGGATAGGCGGCACTGACTCGTTGCGGATGTCCTCCTCGGTGAACGGGACGTCCTCAATGAGCACGGCCGACTTGGCGCTGAAGAAGATTCCCAGCATGGCCTGAAACAAACAACGCAGCCAAAAAATGATCCAACGTCACCGGAAAATTGTCTTTTCATCGCATCGCAATCCCAGCTAAATGTTCCATTGAAGGATTTAGAGCAGATTCTCCTTCGCCATTAAAGGAAATTGCTCAATTGACAAAATTGTCAGCAATATGCCCCATTCGCACTATCATTCTGAACACAACTTGCCAAGAAAAAGCACGACTTGGATGCTATCACGATCATCCACTTTCAAAGCCTGATTTGACACCGAGGCTTTTATCCAAACTGGCGCCGTTAGTGTGCCACTTCCTGTTCTCAAAGGGTCACATGAGGGGGGGTGTCACGTGATCACGTCACAAGCACAAGGCTTCGTCTACAACCTGGAGTCAAACGAATGGCACTAATAGTAAAGCGCATGCGACACAACAAAAAGAAAATGTAAGAGGAGAAAGTTGCGTGTGTCTCACCAACATGATGACGCCCCAGACGCTGATAACGATGCCGCACGCGGCCATTTTAGGGCCGCAGAAGAGCAGCGACGGCATCCTTCGCGTTCAACCCTCGCACGACACGACCAAGAGGACGATTGTTGTTGCTCTTTAATGAGAGCTGAAGAAGGAAGAGCTGAAGAAGGAAGGCCAAGGAAGGCAAGACGAAAGGCAGAACGACGGCCGAGCTGCGCCGACGCAGGCTTTGTGTCAGATAATCTCCGCGAGCTCGGCAATGCTCGGCCAGCATTGGCTTCTTGCTCGTCTTCTATTGGTGGCGGCGCATTACCGCCACCTACTGTTTGAAGCGTAGATCGATCAGCATTAACATTACCATGATGCGCCTCTTTGCTTGTTTACGGAAGATTAGTCAGTAAAGAAATAATCTAAAGGTTCGCAGGATTTCTGACTTCAGCCGTCTGCCTTTATGCCAATTCTTAATTTTGAGTAGAAATTAGGCGTTTACCGTTGAATATGTTAAAAGTGAATTTACACAAGATTTTCCCCATCTCCTCGATTCCACGTGCCAAATGGACCCTGATTTCATTTTCATAAATACGAGGGTTTGTTAGAGACATGAATCTATTTGTCAAGATGCATTTGTAGTGGAGCCTCTTATTTTGCTTCAAACATTTAATCACCAATAATGTAGTGAGGACAACAATCGATAGGGGGCGTCAAAACAAGTATTTACTATCTACGTTCACGTTCATAATGTAGTATTATCTACTACTGTGTTACACTAGTTATGCTACACGTAGAACACGCATGCATGCATACATATTTATACTGATTAAATACGCTACATGTCAGTACAATTACAGTATTTCTACTAACGTACACATTAAGCATACTGCTAGCAGCATAGATAGAAGCATACATGATAAATTGTATCGTACTCGTGCACACTGCTTGCTTACATATTACATTGCACTGACTTCCTGGTGATATGACCTTTGAACCCAAAAGCAAGAACTCACTTTTTTCCCACAGCCTATGAGAGCTGCTGCGGCAGCAACCATAAAACTGCGACTGTACTGCGTGTGTGTCTGTGTGTGTAGTCCAATGATTAACTTTTACAAGCATGTGGGTGTGGCCCCAGAGCAAATGACATTTTTTCTCATAGAATTTAATATCGGGTTTTCTCTCTTTTTCATCTTTCGTCTACTCGATAACCATGATGACAACAATGCCAAGATGTCACACCCACATAGCTTCATAGTAATAATCATGATGATATAACTGTTGTAAATGTGTCATAAAAATGTCATAAAGAGCATGTCATAAATGTGTATAAATGTCCTCAATACATACAAGTGTGTCATAAATGTGCATTTGTGTCATAAATGTGTGTATGAGTATGTCCGGAATTGAATACATGTAATAGATGTATCCAACTGTCATAAATGCATCGACTGTGCATGTCCATCATGTGTGTGTCATGAATATTATTATTATTTGAATATGTATACATTACAAACGTGTCTTTACAAATGTCAAATATTTCATAAATATGTACTCATGTTTTTGCATATACAATATGGGCAAAATTTAGATCCACGTTATCAATGTTTTGAAATGTGTAGAAAGATGTCATCATTGATTAACAACAATCCAAATGTATTAAGATGCCATGCATGCAATTTGAACATACTGTAAATGTAGAAATGTGCACAGGATGTTCGTGAAGTGTCTTTATAGATATAAAATACATGTATTATGTATTAAATGTGTATAATTACAAACAAAATGTGTATGCACAGAAATGTCCATGTGAAGAATCCTTCATAAATGTGCGTGTTAGCGTTCAAGATGAGATGGCGTCTGTCAGCAAGGAACGTGATCATTTTGTGCCATCCGAGGACGACATATCGCCTGGACTAAGGTGACACGCACAGACGCCATCTTGAATTGGCAAAACAACCAATCATGCATCAAGGCCATGCAGGCAGCCATTTTGTCCCGATTGTTTTGTGAGTGCGTGAGCTTGTGTGCATATATATGTGTGTGTGTGTGTGTGTGTGTTTGACAATTTATGCATGTGTGTACATAGCTGCATGCATGCATGCGTGCCCGCCCGCGAGAGCATATGTGCGCGCGTAAGAGACAAAGAGAAAGGTCAGGCAAGTAAACATTGGTGCGTCTCCGTGGTGAAAACCTTTTATTGTCATCATCCTCAATAAAACTTTATGGCAGGCGGGCAGGCAGGGGAAGCTCCGCCCACTTTGTTAGTATGTAACCTGCTGTATCAAAACGCCACGGCAAGCCCTGATCAAACCTTGGCGCTCTCGGTATTTTCCGATTTCAAGCACACTAAAGGGCTTCAAAGCAAGGTGGCTGTATTCACACGCCCACACGTATGCACTGGCACGCGCCTACACTTCCACGTGTACACTCATAAGAAACACATTAGATAAAGACCTACACACATTCATGACACACAGCAACAAACAAACACTCACCAGCAATGGTGACTTTTACTGATATGCCAAGAGGCAAAGTGGAGCAAAAGACAAAGGTCTTCTGCACACAAAAGTCATGCAGTGTCTGTTGAGGTGTGGTGTCCAAAGAGCAAACACAATGAAGGATCCTGCTATCTGGGTGTGCGAGATCATATAACTAACTTGCTGCCGATAGAAGAAAAAAAAAATGAAGGGGGTGGGGAGGAGGGCTGGCTAACCATGTTTTTGTTCATTATACTTTTGATACAAAGAATCTGAAGAAAATCCAAATGATTTACGTTTGGCATCGCCGTCGCGATTGCCGGTGGCCTTGCGCAAAGCGCCAACCAGCAGACCAATCAGGAAGGGTCTGTGATAAAAAAAAAAACAACACACACACACAAGTGCCTCCAGAACTTGAAAATGCTAATGTTGCCCACAAATGGCTTGTAATACAGTGAGTTAACCGTCGAGCTGTTGTAGTGGCCAGGTTTCACGGCATCGGCTTATGTTGCTAACCGCTTGTCGCACTGATAAATAGCATTGGCTTTATTAGCTCAGCACTCAGTCTCAGCATACTAATGTCCCAACTCGTTAAAGCTGAACTGAGACGTCGTCAAGCTCACAGTCACTTAGCATTAATATACTAATTTAGTTATCTGCCAGTCCGGCATCAAGATGACAGTGTGGTAATGAAGTGAAATGCTTGCCTCACCGCTACTTAGCATCAGAATGTTTATGTCGCTAACTCTTGTTTTTCTTTTCAGTGTCCTGCCGACGTCTTCGTTTGTGCTCATCGTCGTCACGGTCACGTCACGTCACCACGGGGAGGCGGCTTTCGAAGAATAAGCGCAGGAAGCAAGCGGGTTCAAAACTCTTCTTTGATGCTGATAGACAGTGAGGACGGCGACACCAGGCCAGACGGAGACACCAGGCCGCTGCTGCTGCTGGTCACCATGGCAACGCTGCCGGAGGAGGACGACGACGAGGCGGGCTGCTGCTGTTGCTTCTTCTTGCTGATCTTGCGCTCTTTGGCACGCCGGTTCTGGAACCAGATCTTCACCTGGAGGCCACCAGTACAAATGGGTAAGTGAACACACCTGTTCCCTAATCTCACCTGAGCTCTTGTAAATTGGAACACGACTGAGTCACTTGACAACGGGCTGGTGGACTTGGCCAATTGACCAATTTTTTTACTGCGTGCTGCGCTCACGTTTGTCGCCTGCCAGCATTTTTGAGCAGAATGCCGGCCTCACCTGTCGCTCTGATAGACTGAGGGCGCTGGCGAGCTCCGCCTTCCTGCGGATGGTGATGTACTTGCTGTAGTGGAACTCTTTCTCCAGCTCCAGACGCTGGTGGTCCGTGTAGACCACACGGTACTTGTCCTTTGTCCGCGTCTTCCCGTCTGAAAGCCCAAACTTCCTGTTAGCGTTTGGCACACAGGAATTCAGGTGTACCTGTCTACTTCTCGTTTGGCACCCAGAAAGTCACTTTTGTCAACTTGCCCTTATCTTGGAGCATGTAGTACTCAGGAAGACGTTCTTTCGGTCATGTCAGATTTGACACTCGTGAAATGACTTTGTTCTGCTTTCTGAGCATTTACTATCTTTGTACTATTTATCTTGCTGGGAGCGTTTAGCAAGCAATTGCCTCTTAGCTTTTCAGCACCCTTTCCTGTCAACCGTTTCTTAGCATTAGCACTCGCAGTCCATTTCCCGTTAGCGTTCGTTTGGCTCGGCCGAATCTCCAGCGCTCAGTCCATCTGCTACGCATCAGCGCGTCGTTAGGGCGCCGTGATTGACAATTCATGCTAAACATACAGAGCCCACACTCAGCGGTTCCAAATCAACAGATATCTTGTTAAAAAAGTCCCAAGAAAACAAATACAATCAACTCCTCACCTCACCTGCCTTCACATGTGCCCTTCTCTCTCTCTCTCAACTCTCTCTCTCTCAACTCTCTCTCTCTCTCTCTCTCTCTCTCTCTCTCTCTCTCTCTCTCTCTCTCTCTTCTCTCTCTTCTCTCTCACTCTCTCTCACTCTCTCTCACTCTCTCTCTCTCTCATATCGATCTATCGAACATTGGAAAATATTTACACACGGTATATACCCATCCGAGGTACACTCTGAAGTGGTGCCACCCAATCGCCAATATTTTTGTCATCGATGATGTCCATGATTAAAAATGTCATTTCGCCAGTTTAGTCAAGAATGCTTAAAAAAAATATTCATAACTATTGTTATGAATTATAATGGTTTACTTTATCACGATGTAACTAATCACGCAGAAGAATAACAATTAGTTAACAATATTGTTTTTTTGTTTTCAGAAAAGATGATGAATTCATTTTTTAAAGATGACAAAAATGTCATTTTGAGATCCGTAAATTGATTTCTATTTGACAAAAATGGAAAAGAAGATGAGAGGCCTCGGTTTTCCCCTAGTTCATCAGGTTTTTGAGGTATTTTCATTATTTTATGGTGAAATTTGAGCGGTCAAAGCTTGCGCAAGACGGATTTTACCATTCAGCGTGTCAACAACAAAAAAGCAACCTGTTGCTCAACCTAATCCGAATATGAATATAAAATATATTGCTGTAATTCACATTGATTGCTGCTGCTGATGATGAAAACCTGATGTGCTAGAGAAAAGAAAGGGCAGATACAAATCAGCGCCAAACAGTCATGAGGAAAGTTTACTTGTATTTCTTATTGAAAGTGTAAAAATGTGTTGGCGTCATTAGTATCAGGGTTCCATAAGATCCATTCTAAATGGATGATGATGATAATAATAATAATCTAGACAATAGTCTCAATTTAGAATGATTGTAATTGTTATGATTTCGCCGATGTTATTGCCACTTTGTATATAATTACAAAATACAATAAGTAAATGTGAAATTCAGACGGCTAATAATGGGAACAATAAAGATGTTGACTATAGTGTACTCTCGACTTACTGGGGTTGGCGAGCGGCGTGGACGCGCGTCGAATCCACTCGTAGGCGTTCCTCCTCTGGGGGGATCCGGTCGAGCCTTGCCCGGCTGACGCGTTGAGAGAAGCGGCCAGAAGTGTCGGGGGCGGTGGCGGCGGCTGCCCGGCAAACTCCGGAGGGCTGAAGCCAAGGTTGGGGCCCCCAGCGGCCACGTAGTGGTGCGCTGCCCACTCGTCACGCGTGGGCTGCGCGGGGTGAGGAGGCGGATGAGGGAGAGGAGGCGGAGGCGGGGCCGGGTAAGCCGTGCTCCATCCGCCCCCGGCCCCGCCGCCGGGTGGGTTCTGCTGGGCCTGCAGGTGGGGGTCTGCCGCGAGGCCGTGAGGGTGGTGGGGGTGGTGGTAGCCCGCGAAGTCCGAGTACTGGGCCGGGCCGGGCATCGGAAAGTTTTGCGGGCTGAGGCCGAGACCCGGATGTCTGCTGACGGGGTTCTGGTGGTACATGGAGGGGTCCTTGTCCAGCTGCAGGTAGCCCACGTACATGTTTGCTGGCGGGTGTGAGGAAGAGCAAAGTGTGTGTGTGTGTGTGTGTGTGTGTGTGTGTGTGTGTGTGTGTGTGTGTGTGTGTGTGTGTTTGGTGGGGAGAGAGCACGCTCCCTCGCTCGCTCGCTCGCTCTCTCGCCTGACGCGCGTGTGGCCGGGCCGAGTCCGTAGCCCGAGCGTCACCAACTGCTGCCCGCCTCCACCCCGCGCACCTCCGCGGCCCCTTATAATGCCGCCTGGTCACGTGGCCGATTTTATTGCGCTCACCTACAACCACATCCCCCTTCGTCCATCCCTCCTTCATCTTGAGCATCCACACAAGCCCGTGAAAACCTTCAACTTTGGTAGTGCAGCTATAGTGTATCGCATGCTGGTTACATTTCATCGTTATGTTTCCATGTTGTTTTGAACGCTATCATTTTGGAACAGGTCCTCCATCAAAATCACTTCGTCCATACTTGATGCATGTTTCCATTTAACGTTCACGTTTTCATGAAACGTATGAAAACCAATTCATCGCTATTTGATTCATTTCAGTTAATAGGAAATTGGAACAAAGAGCCCATTCACTCTGACTTTATAGATAACATAAAAACTTTACATGCATGATAAATATGATCGGCTGCTGCAATGTGTCTCATTAGTTCCGACGTGTCCCCAATAGCCATGAAAAGTCAAAAGTTACCCGCCTGCTTTTTTTTTATAAACCGACTTTCCAATTTAACGACAATTGACGTTAATTTTTTGTTTGATGTATTTGCCCCCAAAATTAAAATGGTAAAATCTATTACATTAATTCAGAGCGTCTATCGTTTATTATTGTATCATTTGTTTTCATCTTGTAAATACAATTAATTTTTTCATTCGAGATGTTCAAATCTAGTCAAACTCATATTTTTAGAAACTAAAATTTATTTATTTCAACTTTTTAGAAACTTCATTGCCCACGTTACTCTTTTTACTTTACTCTAATTCTGGGATTTTTTTTTTTTGACATTTTTGGGAGTTGCACACTCAAATGAATTGATCAGCAAACAGGAGAAGCTGTCAGAAAACGAACAAAACAGATCAAGCGAAAAAATGTTAGCAGAATCGTGTCAAGGTCACACTTGATGTCTTGTTTTGAGAGTTTTCAGTAAAAGGAATTAAGGAAAAACAATTGACACCGTTCTTGACCGCACGGTCTCGGTTGTCCTTTTGAAGCGTGTGAAATTTTGCGGCGGCGACCAGTCATTGTTGACTATTTATGGATTTACGAGTTTACCTTTTTATTGTTTTACACTCATGGCTTTTCTTTGTCTGAGGCCCAAAAGAGACACTTTATTAGGTACATACACACACTATTCACCTGTGTGCGCGCGCGCCCGTGTGTACATGCGTGTAAAACACCTAATTTATCTCCCGTTAGTGGTGTAATTAATTTGTCGTACTTTAAAGGAAAGCCATCAAATTTAGAGCCGCTAATCACTTTTTAAACGTTAAAACAAACACAAAAGTATATGAAAGTCACACACTTTTTTTTCACTTTTCTCCGTTTCTACCTAAGTATTATATGTTAATCTTTGACACGTTAATAACATTTTTAATATTCGTCTTTGATGTAAAAACATGATATAAAGATGCGTTCAAGAAAACAATAATGACCAAACATACAACAATTGTAAAAATGGTTTTAATTAATTAAATTATGGAACATAGTTTTAAAAATCAAAGTTAAACTTATTATTATTATTATTATTATTGTTGTTGTTATTATTATTATTATTATTATTTATCATCGGCTCCAGCATTTTGATGCGATGGGATAATTACATCATTTACAATAATAGCAATGATAAAAGCAAAGATAATTGTAAATTCAATAACAAAAATATATAAATGCCTTATCGACATATGTGTTTGTTTACTGTGGTCATACAAATAAAAATGATCTTTTAGGACTTCAATTATTTGAGTCATTTTTAAAATGGCCGTTTTGGCTTGACGAAAGAGTGAATCTCGATGTAAAAATGAAAACAATCAATTAAAAATATGTATGTAGGTAATAAGGCGCACCTGTGTTTTTCTGGACATCCATTTTCTGTCACCTGTCGTTCTCAAACATTAACCAAGCCAACATGGCTGCCATCGTAAAATCTTTTACGACCCTTCCAACCCCCCACACCCCCTTTTTCTCTTCTCTTCTTTTCTTTTTTTAAAGTCTTTTACAACCTCCTTGACACACTTTGATGCCGCTCACCGAGAACGCTTGCTTTAACCCTTGAACTGTTGCTGTCTTATCATAGTTTTTTTAGTTTATCGTACGACAATGGTTTCGGAATACTGTATTGTATTGCAGAACCCACCCGGCCCGCTGAACCGTCCAATTCGGCCCGCGACTGGATTCCATAATTATGAGGCTCAAAACGAAAATATGCGTTCCACACTAAATCAACTAAAAACAGCAACAACGGAAACTACAAAGGCCAAAAATGCCTTCAGTTTGATAACAAAATTGAAAATAAAATGTAAACATAAAAAACAAAACAAAAAGTGTCATGCCAAATTAGATTTTTTTATTTCGTTAATATCTTAAGATCCGGCGCCCAATAGGATTCTTACGGAAGAGGATTAGGGCCAGTGAAGAAAAAAAAACGAGGGGTGGCAGGTCCTCCGACAAATATAGTTCACGACCCCTGCTGTATTGCATGATTGGACGTGTTGCGATGCTCCTCTCTCATGGTCAAAGATAAAAAGAAGCTAAAGTCAACATACGATGTTGTAAGCTGCAAGTACAAGTGAGATCTGGTTCGGCACTGATCTGATCTTGATTTGGGTCTGGTCAGGTTCTAATCATTTTCTTCGTTGAGGTCAACAGGTTCTCGTCTCGTCACGCTGTGGTCGGTCGAGTATAGTTTGGTTGAGGCGTCCTTTGTTGTTAGCGCCCCTGTGTGGTCACCTGTGTACTGCAGTTTTCACACGCTCAACACGTCACGTCTGTCCTAGCCTGTACCATGTCCAGCCGTGGAAAACGATGAAGGAAACCACCGTTGTTGATTCGTTCATTGTCTTGCTCATATTAATGTCTGGCGCCACTAAAAGTCTTTCCATTGACTAACTGACACAGACGAAAACGTGTAAGCCGACCGTATTTTTTTGGCAGTGCAATGCCAAGCTATTACTGTAAGAACTTATGAGGTGGTCATTTATGTCATTATAAAAAAAAAAACCTTTGGGAAAATGTTTCAGTTTCGGGGCTACTTTGGTTCTTTAATCCTGCCGTGTGAACCAGATTTTAGGCAAACCAATAAGCGTTCCGGATCACTAGGGGGCGTTAAAGTCACAATCCAGTTCGCCACTACGGCAAATAAGCATGAAGAAGAAGACGCGGAAACGGAAAGGAAGCGTCCCTAGTGAACCTGAATTGCCAGCAGCATCGTTGTTGAAAGCTCACAAGTCCAACACAGAGCAAATCCGCACAGTGGGGAAGCTTGACAACTTGACGTTACCAACATGCCCGAAAGTAAGTCGCCCTGTTAGCATGCTCGCCCTTATGCTTGCTACGTGATCACCACAAAGCTAACGCTATCCTGAGCTACCACGGTACTGGCCAGCCGCTTTTTTTTGCTAAATGGCGAGACCAGAAAAGTTGCAACTCGGTATGGACATACTCTACGTATTCTGTTTGTGCTTGCTCAGTGATGTTTGTTTCAGGAAAGACGTAACGCACTTGAACGCTTGCGAAAAGGTGAAAAACCATGGATGTAAACTTAATGTCTTCAGCAGCCCCCCGCGACTCTGAACGGGGCAAGCGTTGGGTGTCGAAAATGGTTATATGGATGATTTTGACGAGTGCTTTTTTTTTTTATTTAAACAGCGAAAGTAGATGAGTAGTAGACGTGGAAACCAAGTGTGCGGCTCACGTGTGGGTTTTGTAGATTTACGCTCACGTGCGCATGTGAATGTGTTAACAGCGGAGAGTTATTCCAACCCTCTGGCTCCCGAGGGTCACGATGTGGATGACAGCAGATCAGCTGCACAGTAAGTATTTACACTCTTGGTCCTGACGCTAGTGCGCTCGTTCGTTAACAGAAGTGCGCGCGTGTTGGTTTGCAGGTCAAAGTTGACCAATGATGACTTCAGGAAGTTGCTGATGACACCACGGGCCACACCTTCTTCAGCGCCACCCTCCAAGTCAAGGCATCATGAGTACGTCTTTGACACAATTGGACTCAAGCAATAGAAGCAAACAACAATCATAGTTGTATTTGAACATGAAACTACGACTACAGCAGTAACAGCATAACGTTGCGACAACATGACTTGAACAGCATAACATCATTCCTACGTCACGACAAGAAGGTGACATTATGACAGCTGCATGACTACAAGAGTGTAATATTGTCAAGGCGTGACGGCATAACATACTACAGCATGAGGAAAGAGTGGCAACACAACTGCCAACACTTAACATGTTCCTGCGCCTATTTTTTGTTTTGTTTACCCAGAATGCCAAGGGACTACAATGAGGATGAAGATCCCGCGGCGAGGAGGAGGAAGAAAAAGAGGTGGGATGGATTGTTCAGGCATCGATTCTTTTCAATCGATAACTGTCTTATTTGTGCGACCGTCAGCTACTACGCTAAGCTACGGCAGCAGGAGATGGAGCGCGAGCGCGAACTGGCCGAGAAATACCGCGACCGGGCCCGAGAGCGGCGGGACGGCGTCAACAAAGACTACGAGGAGACAGAACTGATCAGCACCACCGCCAACTACCGAGCCGTCGGACCCTCGGCCGAGGCGTGAGTGCGCTTCTTGCCCTCCGCCGCGGTGGCGCAGCGCGGGTCTCTGGCTTATATGCTAACGCGACGCAGGGACAAGTCTGCGGCGGAGAAACGACGTCAACTGATCCAGGAGTCCAAGTTCTTGGGTGGTGACATGGAGCATACTCACTTGGTGAAAGGTCTGGACTTTGCTCTGCTGCAGAAGGTGAGGCGTGCAGACATGCAAGAGTTTCCCTCCAGCCGACTTTTCTATGGCGTTGACTCGATCACTGGAATACTTTCTAATCGGTATATACGCGGTGCAACTTCGGCGAATGACCGCGGTGGCTGCGAGCCTGTTCTCAAACCGAGGTCTTGAAATGAAGAGAAATGCAATTCATTTCCCTGGACTCACCTCCCACAATGCAGCGCAGCTTTTGCGCATAGTACGGCGTGGCGACCGTTTTGAAGCGCGGCGCCAATGGTGTTTAAAAATGAAAACTGCCAGCCAGGATGTCCGCCACCCCGAAAGCAAGGCACCGCTTTAAGGCGCGCTTTGCTTCTGTGCCTCAGGTGAGAGCTGAGATCAACAGCAAAGAGAAAGAAGAAGAAGATATGATGGAGAAGGTCCAGAAAGAAGCCAAGTAGGACCTCACGCTCCCAACCTAGGTTATTGTCAATGACCTTGACGGCACTCTTTTTCTCCTTGTGCGTGGGCGGTAGGAAAGACGTGGAACCGGAGGAGAAGATTGAGTTCAAGACTCGCCTCGGTGAGTTGAACGTGCTCGCAAAGTTTTGCGTCGTGACGGGGGCGCTGTGGATGAAATACACATGCACTTCAATACACTGGCACCAGCCATATGATTAAACACTGTGCCTCCAAAATGAACACACACAATATAATATGTTGTACATTTTCAACTTGTGCTGGCTTTAGGCCACAGGTGTCACACTCAAGGCCCGGGGGCCAGATATGGCCTACCGTATCATTTTCGGTGGCCTGCAAAGACAAATTGTGCATTAAATTGATGTCGTATTCAAATTGCAAATGTTCTTAACTTTTAAAAATGATCTTTTAAAATATTTGAAAAGTTTCCACTCGTCTGATTTGAAAAAAAACAATTGTCAGTTTGTTTTGTAGCTTGCACTGTATATAATATGAGGCGTTTATTTATTTGGGTTGACAGTCACAATGGCTCTTCGAGGGGAAACTATGACTACAATGCAGCCCGCAACAAAAATGAGTTTGACATCCCTGTATACTGGAAATACATGACGATTGGCAAATCTTTACACAATGTCGTATTTATGGAGTGAGTGGCATTTGATGAAAGAAGACGCTTTGTGACGACCAGGCCGCAATATCTATCGCATGGTGTTTCGCTCGGGCGCGCTGGAGCGCAACGAGCTGTTCCTGCCGGGCCGCATGGCGTACGTGGTGGACCTCGACGACGAGTTCACCGACACGGACATTCCCACCACGCTCATTCGCAGCAAAGCTGACTGTCCCAGTATGGAGGTACGTGTGTGCTCGATGTGCCGCGGGCGAGCCACATCCTTCATCCGCCGTGCGTGTGTGTGTGAGACAGGCGCAGACCACGCTGAGCACCAACGACATCGTCATCTCCAAACTGACGCAGATCCTGTCTTACCTCCGCCAAGGAACTCGACACAAGAAGATCAAGAAAAAGGACAAAGGTGATTGTTTTCTTACTTTTTTTCCCCCCACACATTGCAAATGAACATTAAATGGCAATTTTTTTTTTTCTGGTGCAAACTTAGTCAAATATTCCACCTACAATCTCTTAAGGGACGCTGAAACAAGACCCTTGTCTTGAACACACACGAACACACACACACACACACACACACACACACACACACACACACACACACACACACACACACACACACACACACACACACACACACACACACACATTGTTTTCAATGATTTGGCCTCATATGGGCTTCCCCAAATGCTTAATGCTAGTGCTAACGCCAAATGGGAAATGATGAACATCTATGCGGCAGTGATGAGAGGGAGGCACGGCTGCATGATGATGAGCTCACGAACGTGCTGTGCTTGCAATGTCTTTCAGGCAAAGCGGATGAAAAAAGAGCTCCCGAAGCTGACATTGGGTCAGTAAGCAAATGCACATTTGAGGCTTCCCTCTCCGTCCGTGTGTTGTCTCTACCGCTGTCAATGCCTGTGCGTGCGTCTCTTGCGCAGCATTTTCGACGACATCGGGGACTACTTGCCGTCGGCGACGTCTTTGTCCAAACCTCACAAAGACAAAGACAGACGACGAGACCGGGACAGAGATGACGAAAAGAAGCGAAAACACGCCTACTTTGACAAAGAGCAGCAGGTTCGCGCACACGCACACAGATTTGAAGTAACAATCAGGTTCATGTACAAGCACGCATGCGCATACACACACACACACACACACACACACACACACACACACGCATCCGTGCATATACTATGACCACACAGTAGCACATGAACATACACGAACACGCGTGTTCTCATATACGGACGGACGCACGCACGCACGCACGCATGCACGCACGCACACACACACACACACACACAGAGGAATGCCGTTTGACTGAAAACAAAACATCTGCTGTGTGTGCGCGCGTAGGTGGCGGAGGAGGCAGATACGGGTATGTGACGCAGTACGGTCAACCTCCTTGCTTGCCCGATCGCTAGCACGCTGGCTGGGATGAAACTCGCGTTGTGTTGTCATGAAACAGGTCCAGGGTCGGTGCGGGATCAGCTCAAATTGATCAATGAAAAGTTTGCGGGTACAGCGGGTGGCCAATGGCAGAGCAAGGATGCATATCCTTCTGTGGTGGCTGGCATGATGCCACAAGCTTGTGTGCGTGTCGCCCCAACCGATTGTGTGTGTCTCCTCCTTAACGCGCATCACGCCATCTCAGAGGAAAGACGCTAAAGAACATCTGGGAGATTTCTTCGGCGGGTCCAACTCTTACGCCGAGTGTTACCCTGCTACGTAAGCCGCTCCCGCGTTAAATCGTGACGTAGCTCACCGACGTAACTTGCTTTCGACCGACCGTCAATTGTGCATGCGTCCGTAGGATGGATGACCTGGCGGTAGACAGCGACGAAGAAGTGGACTACAGCAAGATGGACCAGGTAAGTTGCACGCTTTGTCACGTGCGCCCCTCCCTCCCTCCGTGCGTGATGGCACCACTCCACTGCGTGATGTGGCCTTCCAGGGCAACAAGAAGGGGCCGCTGGGTCGCTGGGACTTTGACACTCAGGAGGAATATTCTGACTACATGAACAACAAGGAGGCGCTGCCCAAGTACGTACGCACTGGCCAAAAGTGAACGCAGCCCTCACATTTGGCTCATTTCTTTTTTGTTTGTTTCTACGTTTTTTGTTGCCATTGAACCGCCGGCGGCAAAACAGGCCCGTCGCAATTTTGGAGTTGACCGAATCAGGTCGAGAACATTGAGTAATCATAAAAAATTACAACTGTTCTTTTGGCTTTCCCCGAGCGAGGGACAGTTGTTTTGCGTGCTCCGGCGCCTCACCTTGGTCAATGTATCCTCAATATGGCCGCCACGACGGACCCCGCCGAGGCTGTGTTTATTCTGTGCGTGCACCCCCACAGGGCGGCTTTCCAGTATGGCATCAAGATGTCGGAGGGCCGTAAGACTCGCCGCTTCAAGGAGACCAACGAGAAAGCCGAGCTGGACCGCCAGTGGAAGAAGATCAGCGCGGTGAGAAGACGCAGCGCAGCGCCCGTTCTCCTCCTCAGCTGTCTTATCTCTCTGATGAGGTCTTCACGATACGTCTCTTCTGTTTCAGATCATCGAGAAGAGAAAGAAGATGGAGGCCGACGGGTGAGTCTCCTTAGCCACTACACAGGGCTCGCTCGCTCGCTCTCTGTGTTGAGAATTCCCCACGTAGTGAAAAGACATTCCAAGTGCCGTCCGTAAATGCTACGATAACATGTCAGTGTAATTCAAGAGCGTGCTCTGGAATATAACCCCGCCCACTTACATCTGATTCATCCTTTCAGCCCTACTCTATAGTGTAGTGTAGTATTGTTTAGTATAGAGATTTGTACGTGAACGAATGATTCCAAATGCATTCAGAGTTGTTGGCTGTGTCCAAATTTTGAGTCTGCGTTCCACGAAGGCCGCATGATGTCAGTTGTGGCGAGACTCGTGCGATCTTTGGAGCGGTCCTCTTTATGAGAATCTCTCGATCGTGTTCCCAAACAATCGGACCCCTTCGAGACTCATAATGTTGACCCCGACGCCTTTTTTTTTCCCTTTCTTTCCCACAGGGTGGATGTGAAGCGACCCAAATACTGAACTTTGTCCAAGGCTTGTGGTGTTTGATGAAATCGCATTAGTAATAGAATTTTTTTTGGTTTTATTCAAACAGGTGCACACACAATCCATTTCATCTGATTAAAAAGAAACCTTATGTGATTTGGTGGATTTTGATTCTTTAGATTGTGTGTCTCCTTGTGAACGCTTTCAATTCCCGCCTGTGACCCACGTGTGTAAGAATCTCAGTAATAATTATATACGTGAATACAAAAGACTTGTACGGAAGAGGATTAGGGCCAGTGAAGAAAAAAAAAAAACGAGGGGTGACAGGATTCTGACTTTTTTTTCTCAGAATTCTGACTTTATTCTCAGAATTCTGACTTTAAAGTCAGAATTCTGACTTTATTCTCAGAATTCTGATTTTAAAGTCGGAATTCTGACTTTATTCTCAGAATTCTAAAGTCAGAATTCTGACTTTATTCTCAGAATTCTGATTTTAAAGTCGGAATTCTGACTTTATTCTCAGAATTCTGACTTTAAAGTCAGAATTCTGACTTTATTCTTAGAATTCTGACTTTATTCTCAGAATTCTGACTTTAAAGTCGGAATTCTGACTTTATTCTCAGAATTCCGACTTTAAAGTCAGAATTCTGAGAATAAAGTCAGAATTCTGACTTTATGGTGTGGGGTGGCGGAGGGAAAGTCAGTGTGGTGTGGTTTTGACCAGAGAGGACATTATGTCGTCAACGAGTGACTTTTTGCGTGCCAGAGGATTGCCGGAGGACATCATTTCACTCTTGGAGGAGCAGGGGGTGAGTAAATAAAGCATTGTGTTCATTTTGGTGACTGTTGCGTATATAACTGGCTCCGTGTAGCATGTAGCTCCGTTGCTAATTGATAGCTCTTGACGGGATGCGTCGCATTTACACGTAAAGAAGCATTATGCTATTTTTGTTCATTCAGGAGTCAGTTTCATTCAACCGATGACGTAATGTACGATTATAAATGTGTACATATATACATATATATACACATAGTTTCCTTAAACCGATGACGTCATGTACGATTATAAATATACATATACATACATCACGTCACGGCAACGTCACAAAGCGTCGGTACAACACCGCGACTCGCGGCATCAAACCCCTTATGCTTTGCTGACTCCATACCACAATCCAACTCTAGCTCATTTTAAGTACACACATTAAGTGAACTGATGATTGAAGTAGTGTTTAAAATGAAATTAAAAACACAGACTTCAGGTATAAATGTGGCTTAATAAATTCTTAAAGATTAAACAGTTGCAACATGTTTGTCGAGTGTGGATTTGATTTACAATAAGTATTATATTTGTGCTTCATTCTTTCAAATTAAGTGATTCTGTGTGATGGATTTTTTTTTTTCTATCATCGTGCAGATTGACAGTGATGTCATCACTGATGGACGATGCCACTCTTGCCAATTACATCCCTCGCTATGGAGACCGGATTGCACTCTTTAATTTTTGCAAGACGAAACAGCCTACATCCAAAAGAAAAAACGGACTTTTAGAAAAACTACGTGAAAAAATGAAACTCAGGAAAGATAGTGACAAAGAGGACACCACCTCAAAGACACAACTACAAGAGACAAAGAAGCAGAAAACAACAAGAAATATTGCAATCGGATGGATACACAGTGATGGAAAGATAACCAAACAGTTAAGGGAGAAGCAGGGAGGGGGTACCAGAAAACTTCAAATGTCCACAGAAGCTGGGTTGAAAGACATTCTCAAGGAAGGAATTTCTATTTTTCCCAGATGGAATTTCTCCCAAAGGATCACAATTGGACTTTGAGTTTGAGGTTTGGGATTTCAAACAAAACTGCCTCAGTGATGACACCTGCCATTCCATCGGCTATATGTACGAGGCTGCAAAGCTAACATTGTTGCGTTTTTACATTGCAACAAGACCAAAAGACAACCAAGATGATGTCCACACACACGAGGAAGTTACGTCAGTTAATGGCAGTGAATACAATGCCGCAGAAAGTGACGAGGTCTCTGTTTATTCAAATGAAGTCTACCAGCCATTCAACATTTCTGTTGATTCAGAAATTACTTTTGGTCCCACATATGACACAATAGAAGATACAGAAGTCACAATGATCTACGATGGTCCTGCTTTGCCCCTCAATCCACCTGATCCACAGGATGTGTTGACTATAACTGTCCACTCCACTGACACATTGAATGATATAAGAGCATTTTGTAAAGAAGAAATATTGAACAAACCACTCAGTGTGAAACGCATACTCCCAGATGATAGAGAAGAAACAGGTGTTGGGTCTGGAGTACTGAGAGATGTTCTCACCTGTTTCTGGCAGGAATTCTATGACCGATGCACCCTTGGTACATCAATTAAAGTGCCATTTATCCGTCATGATTTTTCTGCAGCAAAGTGGAAAGCAGTTGGGAGAATACTTATAAAAGGTTACCAAGATTGTTGCTATTTCCCAAACAAACTTGCGTTTCCTTTCCTCGAGCAAGTGCTTTTCAACTGTGTCTACAGTGATCCAAGGGCCCACTTTCTGCAGTTTGTGAGCAGCCAGGAGCGTGACGTTTTGATGGACGCAATGAAGGACTTTTCAGAAGTAGACCAAGATGATCTTGTGGAAGTTCTTGATAGCTACGGGTGTAGAAAGAGAATCACACCTGAAACCTTTCCCACAATACTGCAGGAAATAGCGCACAAAGAGCTTGTCCAAAAGCCCATGTTTGTTATTGACTGCTGGAGGGAGGTTACTTTTTACCATGACTTCATAAGTCCTGACGCACTTAACAAGTTGTGCTCTGACTTGCAACCTACTTCCAAAAAGGTCTGCCAACTGCTGAAATTTCCAAATGATTTAACCTCAACGCAGAAGGAAGTGGTAAATCATCTGAAAAGGTTCATCAGAGAGTTGGATGAACTCAAGCTTCAGAAATTTCTCCGGTTTTGCACTGGATCTGATCTTATTGTCACCGACACCATCCTTGTGGAGTTTCAACAAATGACAGAGTTTAGTAGAAGACCAGTGGGGCACACGTGTGGAAAGGTTTTGTACATTGCTGACAGCTATGAAAATTTCCCAGACTTCCGATCAAAATTCAATGCCGTTCTCGAAAGCAATATCTGGGTCATGGATATTGTTTAATTCTGTCAATAACCATAACTCCGTTAATTATCCGTTGTAAGTTGCATCAACACAACATATTTTGTTCACTGTTCTTATTGGTCAAATAGAAACAAACTTTGTATTCATTCCTTCACTGTTTTTAGAATTTTATAGAAACAGCTTGCATTTGGTATTATGTTCCAGTTATATAAAAATTCTAGGGCTTTATTAAAATGACCCAAGATGTTATGCATAACCATTGTATGGTTGTTTTCAGCAGCTACATTGTATTAAGTGAATGCTTCTGTAATAAACAGTAGTAATATTTTATTGCATTCAATAAACTCACTCTTCATCCACTATGTATTTCCTGACTGTACCTGAATGTTGGTATATAAAAATAAAGTATTGTAATGTTGTACAGATGCCTTCTATGGAAAGACACAATTTTTAATATACAAGTAATACATTAATACATATTTAAGCAGTCAATTTCAGGACATTTCAAGCAAAATGTAACATCTTTGTTTTTGTTAGTCACAAATGGAAAAGAATAAGCATAGATCAGGTAAGCATAGTTAAAAATAAATTCTATTTTGCAATGAATTATTCTGGAAAATTTGGGTCATTAAGAATATTTTAAGGTCAAGAAGGCATTGTAAGACTAAAGAAACATAGTAACTAAGTATACAGAGTATTGATAAAAAAAATCTGAAAAAAATATTTTCTGAGGAGTTTATATGTTCATTACATCAATACGCTTGTCAAACAATCTTCAGTAATTCCTCTCTCAACATAAGATACAAGTCACTTGCATGCAATGGATCTGATGGAGCGTGCCATTCATTTTCCTCCATTAGCAGACAACACAGTTCAAATACAGTTTCATCGCAAGGAAACTGGCATTTTGGAGTGCACTCTTCCATACATGCAGTGATATCTTGCATTCCAGTGGGTTTCAGTCGATCCTCGGCACTGTGCATGGCAGGGAATGAATACATGACGACTGGCCGGCCTGAAGCTGTATCACCATTCGACCTTGGTCTTATTTTGTGTGAGTTCCATGTGTTCACAACTTCATCCAGCTCATCCTGCACAAGAGCAGCATAGTTAAGTATTTAAGTACATTGTTATTTTTTCTTCAAAAACATGACGGGGAGACAAAATATTTTACCTGCACAAGATTAAGAAAGCAGAACTGGATAAGACTTTTATCCAGAAAATCTCCTGTGTAGTGACCATCCTCCTGAAGAGTTTGAAATAAATTAATCCAGAACTGTGCGCTCTGTTTGCGAAGGATGGACCACCACCCTTCAATGCGCTGATTGGCAGTACTTCTCCCGTAAAGAAAACTTTTCTCCCCAGCAAAATTGTCAGAGTGGTTTTGTCGCGAAAACACTTGCATCTGTTCAACACAACCATTTTCTGTGCCCCTGTCTGCACGGATCCTCTCTGGACATCCACCAATGCGTGAAACTGTTTTGATAAAATAACTTGCAATCACCTTGGGATCATTGTTTGTGGTATAGGCCTCTGCCCATAACACATACCGGCTAAACCCATCAATACAACCATTGATGCAAATCCCATAGGGTTTTAATTTATCATAGCCATCCATGTGCCAAAGAGCATTTGGGCCTCGGCAGCTGTACTGGCGTCTTCTAAGGCGTCGTGCTCTTCTTAATTCCACGCCGACTGGGTCAACCAATTTTATAATTTGTCTTATTGTATCTTGTGAGACAACAAATCCTTTTTGAATCGCACGTAGATGAAGCCAACGATAACCTTGCATCTGGCCACAAGTCAGGATTTTATGCTGGACAAAAGCCAACACATCTTCCAGGTCCGACTGATTCTTTCTTCGGAACAGACCAAGTCTTTTACAAGTTCTCTTCAGAGTCCGAATACTTATAATAGTCTGAGCATTATGTGCAAAAACTGCAAGTATTTCCTTGTTGCTGAATGCAAGTCTAAAGCATAGTTTGATTAAGTCATCCAAATCCGGCTTTTCAGGCACTGGTTGAGTTGCAGCCTCCATCAGTCACTTTATCTGCACAACAAAGTAAAAACAATTACAATTTGTCAAACACAACAGTGGGCATTTTGAAAACATGACTTTATGACAGTATGCTTATTGTACAAAGTTGTTTTATTTAAATAATAATGTTCTCACTCCTGATACGATGTCAGGTGTAACATCACTAAACAAGTCTCATCCAGTGAGTAAATAAAGGTGTGCATGATTATACTTGAAATGATGTAACCTTGAATTGTGGCACATAGAATCACTACTCTTAAACAACAGTGTGATCAGTGTATTGAGTTAAATTTAAGGTTCAATGAAATTGCAGCCGGCCACAATCAGCAAGGCATAGTTTATGCCGCGAGGCGCGGTGTTGTACCGACGCTTTGTGACGTTGCCGTGACGTGTATGTATGTATATGTATATTTATAATCGTACATGACGTCATCGGTTTAAGGAAACTATGTGTATATATATATACATTTATAATCGTACATTACGTCATCGGTTGAATGAAACTGACTTTAAAGTCAGAAATGGGGAATTCTGAGAATAAAGTCAGAATTCTGAGAAAAAAAGTCAGAATCCTGTCACCCCTTTTCTTCACTGGCCCTAATCCTCTTCCGTATCTTCCGTAGACTTGAAATTGTCGAGTTGAACAATAGAGGTTTTGCGGGGCAGCTTCCGTGTCAGAATTGCACGTGTTTTGGACCTGCGCGTGAACTGGGCATCCGCACGCGGCCGCTGTGTGTCGGGATCGAGCACAAGGGTGTGCGCGCGCCTTCGGTAAGATGGCTGCCGAAGATCTTCCGTCCGAGTTCGACGTCGTCATCGTAGGCACAGGTAAACGCTCCAACACCTTGTCAAAGTCATGTCCCATGTGTGTGTGTGCGCGCGTGTCACCAAAGCGGCGTGGCGATTAACCCCCCCCCCCACAATTTGTGTTTTGTCTTTGAAATAAGCTAATAACTCGTCATTAGCTAATGGCTATCAGTCTGTTCACTTCCAATAACCGTGGCTAGCGAACAAGCTCGCCAATGACAGTGACTTGTAGTTGAGTCTATGGACCCTAATTTTAGTGTTCTTCAGAAACCACAGTTTCAGTAGACGGGACATTTCGTCATGTCATCTCCGCGCTGTGATGCTGACTTCACGCCGTGACGTCACGATGGCTCCGTTTTTTATTGCCGAGGCCAAATTATTAGTCCCAGCAGACACCCAGCAAAGTTTGGATTTTATGCAATAATCAAGCATTGACTAAACCTACAGATTCATTTTGAAGTCTGATCATTCAGCTGGCCTCGCTCGGTAATAGCTCGTGCGTTGTCAGAAACACTGGGCTCGAGACAAAAATCAGCTTGTTGTGAAATCAACATCAAGTTCTGTTGGAAACGTCACAATAATTCTGACTCATGGATTTGGGCAAGTCCTCGAAGTTTTGTCCAATGCCAACTTCTCAATTTGTATTTTTTGAAAACTTGATAAAGCCAATTGGAAAAGTAGTAAAACCAATTAGAGCGGTCGAAACAATTGGACACAAAGCTTTCTAATAGCGGCCTCCTGTTCCATTGTCCAAGGTCTCACGGAGTCGGTGGTGGCGGCAGCTTGTTCTCGAGTGGGTCAAAGAGTTCTTCACCTGGACACGTGAGTTTACAAATGTCCTATACCTCTTCACACGCACGCGGAGAGGATATCTGCACTCACGTTTCAGGAGGAGTTACTACGCGTCCAAGTGGGCTAGCTTCACTTTTAACGCTTTGCTGACGTGGCTCAAGGAACATCAGGTGAGTCCTCGCCATTTCCTCATAGGTTGTTTGCTGCGGGAAAGTTCACCCCGTGTGTTTGGGTTCGGGGTTGTATTTTTTTTTCCTCCTTCAGGAGCAGCTGCAGGAAGATGAGGTACAGGATTGGTCCAGTCTGGTGCAAGACAGGGAGGAGCCGATCTGTCTGTCGAATGCAGACTCCTCCTCCATCAGGAACTTGCAGGTGTTGTGCCTTATCAGGTAAGCCTTTCTTTGATGTGATGATAGATTTAAGTTTCTTCTTTGGTGCTGTTGAAATCGGCATGATGGATTTTGTCGACTTTGTACCCAGCGAGGGAGATGACCAGGACCAGGAGGATGAGGAAGAAGAGGTTGAACGCTTCGTAGAAGAAGAAAAAACAGAAGAACCACGTGCAGGTTAATTTGGCTGCACAGCTGTGATGGTAAAACCTGAAAACGAGATGCAACATTTCTATTTTTTGGGTTGTCAGAGTCGACGGAGGAAACGGCTGATGAGGGGCCAACGCTGATAGACGAAGACTCGTGTGCAGGTTAATTGCGTGACTAACATGAAATGTCATCGTGTTAAGCTTCCTTACGTTTGCTGTCACAGAGTTGACAGAGCCAACTGCTGACGTGCAGCAAAAGCAAGAAGAAGAGGTGGAGCAAGAGGAGGAAGTAAGGCGTCCGCGATGGTTAGCAGGCGCTGTCAGGTGACCTGAACGTCACAAGTTTTAATCTCATCACAGGGCCCAAACACACAAACGGCAGAGTCGGAGGCGACCGGCCAATCGGAGGTCAGGAGGAAGAAGATGACCTACGCTGACCTGCTCAAAGAAGGACGGAGGTTCAACATTGACCTCGTCTCAAAGGTAAACATTTTGCTTTCCCCACAAATATCCAGAGAAGGAGAACAAATGTCAAGATGGACTTTGCAGGTCCACGCATTGTAGCTTCCATCGTCTCTACCCTTGACTTTTTTTTTTTTCTTTTTTCTCTTTCTTCAGTTGATGTACGCGCGCGGCTCATTGGTGGACCTGCTCATCAAATCAAACGTCAGTCGTTATGCCGAATTCAAGAACGTCACCAGGATCCTCACGTATCGCCACGGCAACGTGGAGCAGGTGCGTCGTCGTCTTTGAACACTTGAAACGGCGCTGTCCAAATGCCTTGGATGACGATTGCGGCGGTTGTCGTCGGTCAGGTGCCGTGCAGCCGAGCCGACGTGTTCGCCAGTCGCCAGCTGTCGATGGTGGAAAAGAGGAAGTTGATGCGTTTCCTGGCTTCCTGTCTGGAGGAAAAGGAGGAAGAGCTAAGCGGTGAGCCGCACGCATTTGCTTGCGCGTACTAATTTGGTTGCGCGGACGCCTCGTCACGCGCCGCTGGCCCAAGCGGGGAGTCAAAGTGACTTTTCCAAGCGTGTCCTCTCTTAGCTTACAGTGCCCGCCCATATTCGGAGTTCCTGCGCGACCAGCAGCTGGGCGACAACCTGCAGCACTTCCTGCTGCACTCCATTGCCATGGTGACCGAGGACACGCCCACCCGGGACGGCCTAGCCTCCACGCGTCACTTCCTGCGCTGTTTGGGTCGCTATGGCAACACCCCCTTCCTGTTCCCCGTGTACGGCCTGGGCGAGATTCCGCAGTGCTTCTGCAGGTGAGGAAGGCAGGCAGGCGGAGGAGGAGCGGGAGCGGCGGCGCCGCCGCGCCTGTGTGACCATCGTGTGCTTGATGTTCCAGGATGTCTGCTGTGTTTGGGGGTGTGTACTGCCTGAGGCATCCAATCAGTTGCCTGCTGCTGGACAAGACCGCCAACAGGTAGGTCGTCAGTCCCACCTCATCTGGCGGCTTGGCATGTTGTTGCTGTGGCAGAGTGGTTTTTTTTGGGTCTTTTTTCCATCTCTGCTTATGAGGCTCGTCCCGCTCCAGGTGCACTGCGCTGATTGACGGCCGTGGCCAGCGAATCACCGCTAGCCATTTTGTGCTGGAAGATGGCTTCCTGCCCGCCCAGCTGAAGAGCAAGGCCACGCCCACCAGGTTTCACTCCCCTCCACTTTTTTTTTTGTTTTCTTTCTGAGCGGCACATCCGCTGATGTTCACTCGATAGACTAAGCAAACAACTGTTTGCCGTCCTGTCTACTTTTGGAAATGACATCCTAGTCGTTTGCTTGCTTAAAATTGTTGATCTTAACTTGTGTGTCCCCAGGTCCATTTCTCGAGGCGTCCTCATCACCGACCGCTCCGTTCTGCCTGGTGACCAGCATCAGGTCACACAATCTCGCTCTCTCGCACACAGCCACGCTGTGCGCCAAATACCTGGTTGCAGTTTGCCGAACGAGTGCGCTAACATGGCGTTGTGCTCTCGCGCATACAAAGGTGTCCTTGGTAACCATCCCGCCGGTGGAGACGGGACTTCCTGCTGTGAGGATGGTGGAGCTCTCACCGTCCACCATGACGTGTGCCCCGGAAACATGTGAGCGTCCGTTTTCCTCTACAAGTAACAAAAAAATAAAAAATAATATGAGTCCAATCTGTGTGCTGTGCCTTCTCAGATTTAGTCCACCTCACCTGTCAATCACTACTGGGCTCCGCCTACGAGGATTTGTCGCCTGTAGTGGCAGCCATGTTCAACACCACTCAGTCACCGGAGCAAAACTCGCGTCCCAGCGTCCTGTGGTGTTTCTACTTTAACATGGACCAGACCGGCACCCAAGTGGAGGATGGCGATCGGTTACCGTCTAACCTTCACACGTGCTCGGGACCGGATGCCGATCTGGGTCACGAGCATGCCATCAAGGAGGTAAAATATTTGTCTCATTTAGCATTGAGTTTTATCATTAGAAAAAGAGCATAATTTTTGCAGTATTCCACTTGACAAGTTTTGATTATGGTAATGTTGTGCTTTCTCAGTCACTTGATTCCATAAAATGAAAGCATTTTGCCTAATTGAGGGTAATTAGTTGATTAAAGTAGATGCTTGCAAGATTTATTTTTTGAATACATTTGTCATATTTAAATTGGTTGAAACGTAATTTAAATGAAGTTGGAAATGTTTTTAATTGTAAGAAAGCTAAATGAAAGCACTGTTTGGGCAAAACTGAAATGCGGACTAATACTTTGTGGTTAGGCCGAGGTTATCTTCCACAAGATCGTCCCCGACCAGGATTTCTGTCCCCCCGCACCCAATCCGGAAGACATCCTCTACGACACCGAGGAGCCCGCCGAACTCCGAGAGCTGCAGCCGCCGCTTCTGGCCCAAAATGTGCAGTATTGATTTGGACCCACCGCGCTTAATGGGGCTAAATGCTTTCCTCCATTTCTATTTATGTTTGGCTGAAAGAAATAAAGAAAACAAGTGAGCGGACCCACTCGTTTGCTAGCCATGCGACCGCTTTGAAAGAACCTTGACTCGATACGCCTGTTGTGGTTTAACACGTTTTATTGTACAGAACACGTGAAGGTCGGCTAGCGTTTACAGTCTGCGTCCACGGCGTCCTCCCTTTCTGCGCGTCGAGTCTGACGGGATGGGGGTCACGTCCTCTGAAAGCACAAATACATGCGGCGTGAGCAGGTCACGCGTGTGAGCAGGCCACGGGCGCAAGCGTGACTGACCGATGCGTCCAATCTTCATGCCAGATCGCGCGAGGGCTCGGAGTGCAGACTGCGCTCCTGGTCCAGGCGTCTTGGTGCTGAAAGAGCAAAGCATGCCTGTTCAAATCATGAGCAACTGAGCAGTTAAGGCCACGTGATTTGTTTAAGCACCACCGCAATGTTTTTCACCGGTCACAATAGTGCTACAGCCGTCAAATATAGGCGGCCACTGACCGGTTGCCGCCGGTGGCCCTGAGCTTGATGTGCAGAGCGGTGATGCCAAGCTCCTTGCAGCGCTGAGCCACGTCCTGTGCCGCCAGCATGGCAGCATAGGGGGACGACTCATCTCTGTCCGCCTTCACCTTCATGCCGCCCGTCACGCGACAGATGGTCTCCCTGAAGAAAGAGGGGTGGTCAGTAGCGCGTAAAGCGTGTGCGCGCAATGATGACAACTCACTTCCCGGACAGGTCCGTGACGTGCACGAAGGTGTCGTTGAAAGAGGCAAAAATGTGGCAGACACCAAAGACATTCTCCCCTTCTGCCACTTGAGGTCCCAAACTGATCACCTGCTCCTCCTTCTTCTCTTTGCCTTTGCGCGGTGCCATCTTGTCTAGGCACAAACATAAAAACGGTCAGTTTTTTTTTATTGTTTTCCCCCTAAGATGAGTGATTAACCCTTAGCTGTGAAATAAGGGCAATATAGGCCATTCGAAAATTGCGGTCCGGTGACGTCACGCATCCTGGCGTTCGTCTGGAGAGAATTGGTCGCAAGAATATCATCTGTACTCAGAAGCTCTCCCGATCGTTTGGTACTCCAAAGCAGTAGCTTTGTTTTTGTTCGGTGCATTGCATTGTGGGACGCATGACGTCAACGGTCAACTTGTAATGCTGTTAGACTGGGGAGCCAGCCCACTATAGTTATCATTCAGAAGGCTACAGATGCACACAATCAAAACAAGGCCTGCATTGACTTTTAAATGCCTAACCCAAACTTAATCATCTTATGTCACTTTAAAGACGAACAACCGTGCAGCTTGTAGTCGGTTTGAAAAAGCCGCGAGCGAACAATATCAACGCGACGGCCAAACGGGGAAGGCGTCCAAGCTTGTAAATGAGCACGCCCGCGGCAACAATTTTAGGCCGTCAAGAGACACAAAGTAAGATTAAGTCAACACGATGCCAAACAAAGTGCCGATGGACTCAAACAAATTAGATTGGGACGGATGCACGAAGAGACGAGCTCTCACCTCCGCCTTTCGCTTCTCGAATTCCAGCTAGAAAAGGTAGTCGGGAGTGTTTCCGGGGTTAAAGTTGACGTGGCAAAGTGACGGCTCGCTGTTGCCTCCTAGTGGCGGGGAGACTCAGCTGCACGTCAAATGAAAACGGAACTACAGTTGCAATTATTTTTCTATATATGAATGTGAAATGATTCATTTTAGTATCTTGCCAATATAAGCAAGTCCCAGTTTATCGGGTCTATTTTAATATGTGCATGCTCCTAATTCTGTGACGTTTTCTTGCAGTAATTTTGACTGAGACACATCTGCCAATGCATTCAAATGTGTCTTTGAAAGGTAAGCCTGACCTGCGTGAAGCTGGCCCCCGGGCAAAATTTAAGGAAAATAGTCTGTTTTGTTTGTGGGGGTCCAGCTTCCCACAGATAGTGGTCTCCCATCCAAGTACTAAGCAGGCCTGACCCTGCTTGGATTCTGAGATCGGGCGTTCTCAGGGTAGTATGGCCGTAAGCCCTGATGTGCCTCAAAATGTTGCATTTTATAGACACAATCGCCCCTGAAAACCCATGCCAAGCAGCGCCGGTACTTGTAAATATCCTTTCACAATTGACGTGGGGAAAAAAAGGCTTTCAGCCCCTGGTATTCCCTGACCGTCTCCCATCCATATCATAACCATGTCCGAAACAGGCTTTCTTCTCAGACTTTTGGTGTTTCATGGATACATGGCTATCATGAAAAGTTATTGACAGCTTTTTGTGTTGTAGCACGAATTTGCCGTTGCAACTGTATTTTACTGTATCAAGAGTCATGAAAAGGGGAAAAACACTATATGTAAGCGCAATGTGTTTTGTTGGGTTATTTTACAAATAAAAAGGGTGGGGGGGGGGGGCAGCTTCACGCAGGGCCTGTAGCACTTCATTGTATTTTTAACACGTTTCTGGTACTTGCGGAAAAATGAAAAAGAGGACGAACCCGCCATGTGTTAACTAGTGCGCCATTATGTCAACACCAGTTGCTGTAAGTTTCAAAATAAAACAGGGCTTTTGGTCCGGACCAAACAAGCGGACTAAAATAAAAGCGGCCTGAATAAACCCTGAGATAAGATATCCTTAATAAGATAACAATAAAAATAATATTAAGATATATACAGAGACAAGGGAGGAAAATAAGTGCTGAAATGGGCGTCTACCGCAAGGTAGAAAGATGTCATAGGCCGGCGACGAACCGGCAGACACATGCATGTAAGGTGGACGTTGTACCAACTGCGCCATTATTTCCACACGAATTACTGCAAGTCTACTAAATAAAACAGCGGTTGCTATATGGCGTCTCGTCGCAGTCATGTGACGCGCAAATTACGTCAATGTGCGGAACTTCCGCCGAGATTCAAATCCGTGGGCGTGGCTCGCAACACGGAAGTAGGCGGTGGATACGCTGTTCGAATATTAATATTAAGGTATATACATATAGACAAGGGAGAAAAGGAAAAGTGCTAAGACGGGCGTCGAACCTGCATCATCATGCTTCATTGACAAGGGAGAAAAGAAAATGTGCTGAAGTAGGTGTCGAGAGATCACGATGTGTCCCAGGCGGACGTACTTGGTAATGCGCTATTGTGTCAACACGTCTTAATGTCTACTGGTTTGAAATGCGCTGGCAGGGGTGGACCAGGGCCCGGTAAAAGTGCTTGGCCGAGGTTCTGGAAGCCTGGTTCGGCGTGATCTTGCCCAAAAAGCCGCTCCTCAGCTCCAGCTGGAAGTCCAAAAAAAGAACCAGGGCCCGGTAAAAGTGCTTGGCCGGGGTTCTGGAAGCCTGGTTCGGCGTGATCTTGCCCAAAAAGCCGCTCCTCAGCTCCAGCTGGAAGTCCAAAAAAAGAACCAGGGCCCGGTAAAAGTGCTTGGCCGAGGTTCTGGAAGCCCGGTTCGGCGTGATCTTGCCCAAAAAGCTGCTCCTCAGCTCCAGCTGGAAGTCCAAAAAAAGAACCAAGGGCCCGGTAAAAGTGCTTAGCCGGGGTTCTGGAAGCCCAGTTCTATCCTATTGTCGCTGGACTCATCTTGGAAGTACTCTTTTTTTTTTTTTTTTCATATTGTGGATGCCTTTTTTGCACTTGAAGAGCACGGCTTGGTAGTGGTGAGTAGGTGTTTGATACTTACTATGCCGGATTACTGGTAATTTTTCTCTTTTGGCTAAGAACGCCGACTGACTCTATCACAATCACACTTTCTTTCAATACCCCCCATGAACTCAAACTGGACTTGTTTTTCCTCAATACACCTGCAGAATTTTTATACCACCATTACGCAACTTTTTTGCTGGACTTATATTGGTTAAATTGTCTCAACTATTTGGCTGCCATTACAAATGATGTGTGCGTGTGTGTGTGTGTGTGTGTGTGTGTGTGTGTGTGTGTGTGTGTGTGTTGTGTGTGTGTGTGTGTGTTGTGTGTGTGTGTGTGTGTGTGTGTGTGTGTGTGTGTGTGTGTGTGTGTGTGTGTGTGTGTGTGTGTGTGTGTGTGTGTGTGGACGTGGAGCTGTGGGTGTGTATGTGCTCAAATTTGGATGTGTGTGGATGGGAAGACGACTGTTTGCATTTACCTCAAACAATTACCATGCAGGTACAGAATGTAGATATAGACCCGGAAAGCCATTTCTTTGACTATGTAAATAGAAACTGCTGTTATTACACTGCAAATCAATTCAAGGAGAAATTCAACTTAGAGCAAGATATATCAATATTACACTTCAACAGTAGGAGTTTATACGCAAACTTTGATAAGATTAAAAATTATTTACAGCATTACACCATGCAATTCAATATAATTGGCATTTCTGAGAGTTGGCTTAGCCACGTCAAAGGGACCGATTTTGAATTAGAAGGATATAATTTCAATTTTGTGAATAGGGCAAATAAAAAGGGTGGATGAGTTGCACTGTATATAGACAGTAGGTTAAAGTAGAGGATTGTAGAAAGCATGACAACTGTTATTGATGACTTATGTGAATGTATTGCTGTTGAAATTGATATGGGTAAAATGTCATTGTTAGCTGTGTTTATAGAACACCCAACTCTAGTATTGAAAATTTCAAAGAAGTATTTGAGGCCATGGTTTCAAACACCTAGCAGACGGTAGCCTTTTTATGTGGGGGCGATAATATAGACTTCTTAAATCCAAATAAAACACCTGCGATAAATTATTTAACCAGCTCAATGGCCTAGTAGTAGAGTGTCCTCCCTGAGACTGGAAGGTTGTTGGGTCAAACCCCGGCCGGTTAAAAATTAATCAGAGACGCAGGCCAGCAAACCAATCCTAGGCCGTTGCTTCGGGAATACTCCCGGACTTCGTGTTGGATCATGAGTGAACGATTCGTTCAAAATAATGAATATTTTTAGTGAGCGAGAGTTTTTTCGGTTCATATGACTTCAACCAGGTGTCGGTAATGCCCATTGAAGCTGGTGCCACCTCGCCGTAAAACAAAACAAAGACGAAAATGACGTAACTTTCCGTTCATGAACGAGTCGTGATTTGCATTTCCCGTTCACCAACGAACGAATCTGTGAGTGAACGAATCTGTGAGTGAACGAATCTGTGAGTGAACGAATCTGTGAGTGAACGAATCTGTGAGTGAACGAATCTGTGAGTGAACGATCTGTAAGTGAACGAAGCTGTGAGTGAACGAATCTGTGAGTGAACCTATCAGTGAGTGAGTGATTCGTATTTCCAGTTCATTGTGAGAACGGATCAGTGAGGGAACGAATCCTGACTTTCCCGTTCGCGAAAGAGTCAATGGGTGAGCTGTCTTCCCGTGCATCAACGGATCAGTCAGTGAACGTGTTGCGTCTCCGAGCGTGAACTATGTAAGCAAGAATGGAGATTTACGATTTACTTATAGTAGGTTTTAAATAACGTGGATGCATATATATGCCTAAATATTGTTATCCAATATATTGACTGCAGTTTCACATTAGATTGCTGGTTTGAAGTGTACTTTTATTCTTCTTCTTATTATTATTATTATTATTGCTATTATTATCATTATTATTTCATTAAACATTTATGTTATGACTTTTCTGGTGTTTTATTCCTTGTTTTTATATTCCCCAATCAAAGCATAAAAATCAGACATTTGGTTAACTGCTTTATATGACAATATGTATATGTGTTTTACGTTGTTATATGAGTTGGTAACAAATGTCGGCTTAACGGGCTTTTTTTCCCCAATCTTTTATTCAAACACAAACACATTCGGTATATTAACACCATCAACTACAAGCCAACAAATACAAAATTAAAACATCAATGTCGGCATAACGTGTGTCTGCTGGCAACGGCATAGCGGCAATGCTGTCTGTCACTCATTCGTGAATCTTCGCGAACGACCAATCAGCAGCGAGTAATAGATGGAGGAGGGACTTTAAGAGTCAGTGACGTAGTTTCCAGCTCACGATTGAGTCAGTGACGCAATTTACCGTTCACGACTAGGTGAGAGACTGTTGCCAACGTCAGTGTGTAAGTGTTGTATAATAGAAAAAAATGTGTTTATTACCCGAGCCAATTAATATTATATATAATAATTGGTGGTGGGGGGGTGAAGTTGTATTGTTTGATGTGTATGGGTTGTTTACACAAGATGTGGGGGCACGATTCGTTGAACGAGTGGTTTCAACGAATCTTTTGAGTGAACTGATTCTATAAAGATTCACCTAAAAGTACTGGAATTCACATCACATCAAGTGCCCTCGAAGCCTAACTTACCCCCGGTTTCTATCTCAAGTTAAAATCAACAAGACAGTGCTACAAACTATATACAAATAACAAGGAACAAAAAATAAATTCACACAAAAATAATTTGCACACCATGCAAAACTTGAAGCTTCGCCAGAGCCGCAACAGCTCCGCTCAGCGGCGAAAGACACAACTGCTTCGACTTCGGCAGTTTCACCAAGGAAGCCTCATTGTCCATCACTACTCAAAAGCGTTCAGTGTGTAACAGCACTGTAGACCTAAACTCCGTGTGAGTACTACTGCGCAAAATGTTTGTCTTAAACAGAAAGAACACAATCCTCCACTACCAGAAATTATGCAGTCGAGATTCCCACATTTGGGGAAATCGCAGGGGTCAGTATGTGGCATTAGCATTAGTTGATATATGTAACCGTAACTTGAATTGGTAGTCTCTTCATTTAAGTCGTTGCCTCAAGCTCATTTCTGGCTATCGCTTCTCGGCCTTTTAGCTAAGATCAAGTGTAGTATCTGTTCTTATCAGTTTAATATCTGACATTTCTCCTATCTGGGGTCCACATATTAAATAGATTTTTGAAATAGGGAGGTGTAAGGGGCTTACCCCGTCCACGCCACGTATCGACCTGGAATTGCAATATTTCCAGGAACGGTGCACCCTCTCTACTGGTCAAATCAATAGTGTGCATGATAGAAAACCATTTCAATCCTTTTGCCCCATTCTTACAGGATTAAGCAGTCAATTATATTTGATGGGGTCTCATCTAAATGTAAGACGTTTCGACTTGAGAGGCAGCAAGAATTTACGTAACCGTTCTAAAATATAATTAAAATGTGTTTCTTTGCTTGAGATTTTCCGATCATTTTTCCTGGAAGTTTTATTACAATTCTTATCCTCAAATTTTTAAGAAAATGTCATTTTCGAAACTTGTTCAGAAAAAAAAGATATATATTATTCAGTGGTCATGTTGGAGATTTTCAATAAATACAAATTCATAGTTTTAGGGTTCTCAGGTTAAAAGAGACAATGCATGATGGGCATGTTTTGACAGATATATTATTTAACTTCATTTACTATGGTTTATTATGGTTGCTGCCATCACCACTAGATGGCGACTCTAAGAAAAAGGAGGTGAACAAAGGTGTGGGGGTAATGTTCTAAAATATAATTAAAATGTTTTTCTTTCCTTGAGATTTTCCTATCATTGTTCCAAGAATTTTTATTCCAATTCTTATTCTCAAATTTTAAAGAAAATGTCATTTTCAAAAATTGTTCAGAAAAGAATAATATTATTCAGTGGTAATGTTGGAGGTTTTAATAAATACAAATTCATACAGTTTTAGGGTTCTCAGGTTAAAAGAGGCCATGCATGATGGGCATGTTTTTGCAGATATATTATTTTACTTCATTTTTTACGGTTTATTATGGTTGCTGCCATCACCACTAGATGGCGACTCTAGGAATAAAGAGGTGAACAAAGGTGTGGGGCTAAGTCAATTTTGGGTAGAAACAAAAGCAAAGCATGATGGTAGTGTTTTTGAATCTATTTTTTACTAAATGTATAATGCTTTAGTTTTGTAATGACTAAAGGTACGATTTAAACAGTTCTAGGAATCCTGTTTCATCCACTGAGTGTGTATGTGTGCCACACATTTGTAGCAATTAAACCCGTGACTGAAGATGGTGTGGTATATTTTTGCCTGCATGTCTCTCTGTATGTTGCATTCACAGGGCCGGGGTCATGCCTCAGGTCAAGCACAGGCCTATTTGTGTGGACAGGGTGGTTTAGTTTCAGTAATGTAGATGCACGACAAAATATAGAATGGCCAGTTGTTCAGGACCAGGAGAACATCCAAGTCGAGGGACTTGTAAGGGCAGAAATCCAACACATGTAGGGGGTCTAAAAGCGTAGCTACTAGGGAGAGCGGTGAGATCATGGGTCTCGCCAGGTATAAGAAAGGCGTTGCCTGGCAGACGGGGGGCTTTTTGAACATCGTGTCTGTGGGGCGTGAGAAAAACATCTTCTGACATCGCCTGAATAAAATCTTTTTCCAATCAGCCGTGTGTCCCCGAAGCATTTCCTTCTTTAAAGCCAGCATTTTTCAACAAGTGTTTTGAGAAGACCAGCGAACGCACGAAGACAATTCACCACAATTGGGTGTGTGGTAAAAACATCGACCCGGCAACTTGTACAACTCATACTTACCTGTCAGGGAAGACACCATGATCAAAAAGGTGGTTCACCCAGAGCGAGGCTCATCCATTGCACTTCGGTTGTGCTGACCCCTAAATTTAGTGGGAGTTCTCTTGTTTATGTTGTTGACCACGGTCCATCTCTCTCAACCTTAAATTCAAGGTATTGCGGCTTTAGGGTGTCAAATGTAGCCATATTTAAAAAGGAGATTACATTTGGTGAGTAGGAAGTGAATACTCTGCACTTTTCCAGCTCATTATCTGGGCTCCCAGGCTTTCCTCTCTTTTCTGATGTTGACGGCGATTCAGAGGAAGGACCGTTCAGATGCGAGTCATTTAGCTTTTTGCGCACAAGGAATCTGGGTGTCTGCACTCAACTCATCTGTGGCTATTTCTTGTGACATGTCACTTTCCATTTGTCTGCTTCCCACATGCCCCTTCCTTTTCCTCACTTGTTTCCTCTCCACTACGTGTAGGCATTTCTTTTACTCTATCAATTTCCTCTGCATTCTCTGTTGATGGGGGTGACACATGCCCCTCCCCTTCCCTCTCCTCATCTGTTCCCCCGTTACTTGTTCTCTCGTCACCTGTTCTCTCATCACCTGTTCCCTCATCACATGTTCCCTCCTCACCTGTTCCCTCCTCACCCGTTTCCTCTCCACCAATCACAGACAGGCCTGGGCGGGAAATTTGAATTTCCAAAATGTTTGTTAGCTTTATTTTCTTTCACCTGTGTCAACTCTCTCCCAGCCTTCAGTTGGCAAAAGACGTTGGGCACTTTCTGTAGAGATGATCAGGTTCTTGACAGAGATTGCCCTTTGTGCCAATGGTACTCTTCAAAAGTGTGACTAATTACTCTACATTTCCGGCATATTATTTACTCACACGCTTCTGTAAAGTGCCCATGCCGTCCACACTTGCGGCAGAGCTTGGGTTGGCCCTGATAATATATGTAGCCTTGGTTTTCTCCCAAAACTATCATTGATGGGAGATTTTTGAGCCCCTGGAACCCCTGAAGGTCCTCCCATTGTTGAATGGGGGCCCGCCAGGAACAATTCCAGATGCCATCTTCATCTCTCACCGTTAGCGATGGGTCCATGAGGCCTCGTTTATCGTTTCGACACATTATTAAACTGTATTGACACTGTGTTGATACTGTGTCGCTCACTGCTGACACCCGGTAGACCTTAAAAATGCTACAGGCAACCTAGTTGGCAGACTCGACTGACACTGATTTGATGACCTAGTATATACATTAATTAATTTAAGTAATTATATTTTATATTGTATTCTTTAACATATTCATTTAAATTGAAAATATATTTTATTTTTTTGTTACATTCAATCAATAATGTGAACATGTATCATAACATGAAAATCTAAGTGAACATGTTGTGAAAGAGGATGCTTGTGCACTGGGATTTGTTTTTTACAAATTTTTATTTAAAACAATACTTTTTTCAAATGTTTTGAATTTGAGCGTGTTGCGCTTTTTGGACACAATTTCCCGCCTTTGAAATCACCCACTCACACGGCACAGATGAGGCTGGAGTGCAGTGTCTTTTTATTGTCCCAGTATCTGACTTGGGGCTGCTCCAGAATTCTTGATATCTTCGAGGATGAACCGCAAAAGATCAGATATTGTTTTAGCAGATCCATCCCGTTGACAATGCGCTTTCTTTAACAGAGCTTTGGCACGCTTCCTTGACAGACTATACTGCTGCTCGTTCGGTCACGTGACTTGTTTAAAGCGATACGCGCACCAACACAGAGCTTCGCTCTATGAGCTCGACACATGCGCCGACGCATCGATGTTGCAGGACCCATCACTACTCACCTTCATAGCCTGGCCTTTAACCGTGCAATATCTTCCCAGAAAATAACAAATGTCCTCTGTGTTAGAGATGTTCCGACTCTAACTTATTGTGCAAGAACCACACGAGACAGTATGCCCTTTTGAACACTTGCACGTGGAGGATTTGTTCATCATTGTAGATACAACAATGTCCGAACAAATTCTGCAAGTGGAGAATTTGTTCGTTGCTGTTGACACAGCACTGTCCGAACAAAGTCTGCCGTTGCATTCATGCAAGACAGTATTTATTGAGAGAAGAAGGGTGGGGGTGACAATTTACATGTGTGGTGGCCAAGGTGGGGGTGAAACACCTGGCCTCTGATCACATCATAGCGGGGGATGTTTTACGATGTTGAGTAAACAGAACAACTTTGATTGCGTCTTCTATAATTGGTCAATCAGTGCAAAGGATCTTAGCACTTTGTTCTACTACTTTGTTAAGACAGGACAAGCTTAGGTTAATTATTACTGATTACATTCCAACATAATATGATCAACCTAATCTATTCAACCCTAACATATCCCTCCTGTTTATCATATGATGTTGTCAAGAAAAACAATTTAAAAAACAAAAAAAACAAAACAACAAAAACACAGAAACAGCGTATCATTGCACCCATCACTTGCGAAGCATTTTCGATGGCCAAATCATTAAGTGTCTGTAAGACATGTACGGCTAAACAGCATCATTGCAATCTACGTATATCAATTTTAGTGTGTGAGTGAAAAACCTGCGGCAAGATGTTATAATGCAGGAAAAGTCTCACACGGTCCCTCTGCCTTAGGCGACCAGAATGTTACCAATAACAACAGTCAAGACAAAAATTGCTCGTGATTGTTCAGCCGTCGGGTGCTTGGCACGCCCACTGTTGGAGGGTGAGCACAATTCTCACCCCCTCTGCAGCACTGCTTCGTCGGGGGAGAACCTGGAAGTGTCTGCCGTGTGGTTGTCGTCTTCAGTCTTCAGTGGCCAGGGTAGACTACCTGGCCACCAAGGGGGAAGAGGATTATTCTGCCTCTATTTGAATTGGGGGCGGGGACGCTGTCGATGGTGGATCTGCTTCCTTGCTGGAACAGTCGTGTTGCAGTCATCAAGTCCAGAACCATCCCCAGACAGGATCATGAGAGTCAAAGGTCACAACAGTCCTGCGTCGACGTGCAGAAGAGTTGCGTGCTGTCGTCAGCTGATGATGTTGTATCCTGTAGGTGTGGTCTGTCACCCACACTGGTGCACACACTTGTCCAGTTGGCGGGCAGCATCGGACAACCACTTGAAATGGCTCTCTCATCCTGACACTTAGCAGTGACATCCAAAGCTCCCATCCAGTGTCCTCCTGGAGAGCAGTCGTCGTTGATGCATTTGTGGGTCTTGTTTCCTTGGATGTAACATGTATGGTTCACTTCAGCTGGTCTCTCTGTGTAGGCCACTTGCGGCAACGTTCGTCCTTTAACAGTTGCGTTGACATTAATCCAAAAGAGTTTGATCACAGGTTCTTTTCTGTGAGTCCAATAAAATCCATGTGCATGATTTGGAATGGGTGAGATGGTTTTGGAAATGAGCCTCTCTTAGGTCTCATGTTTCCTTGTGGATTATGTTTTACACAAACAGGACATGCTTTACAAAAAAAAATTAAGTAAGCATCAAATGGTGAATTGACCATTTTTTTTTTTTTTTTAAGTAAGCATCTGAACCAAAGGTAGTGAATTGACCTTTTTTTGTTTTTTTTTATTTATACTACCATTCACACTCTCAATCACACAACTTTCATGCAAACAGCTCGGAAAAACAGACCAAAAAAAGAATCTATGCCCTTCTTCAATTAAGAAAAAGCTCTGTTTTTTCTTTTTCTTAGCCTGTTCCTTCCCCTGGGGCGAGAACCCCAGCTGTTTCTTAGCTCGGACAAACCAAAGCCGTATCTCATAGCTCGGATAAACCAAACCGTAAACTTCATAACTCGGACAAACCAAAGCCGTATCTCATAGCTCGGACAAACCAAAGCCGTATCTCATAGCTCGGACAAACCAGAGCCGTATCTCATAGCTCGGACAAACCAAAGCCGTATCTCATAGCTCGGACAAACCAGAGCCGTATCTCATAGCTCGGACAAACCAAAGCCGTATCTTTTTTTTTTCTTTTTTTTTTTTTTTTTTTTTTCTTTCAACCCCTTTCACAACAACACAATCACACAATTTTTAGGGCTTTAACTTACTTGTCCCCTGGCTCGTTACACTGCCGGATTCCGTCAATCCACTGTTGTTCGACGAAGGCAGACCTTAGATGCTGGCCCAGCGAAGAATTTACTTGCCAGGTCTTTTCTTTACCAGGTCCTCCTAATGGACGCTGGCTTGTCGACAATGCAGCACGTCGTCCTCCGTCGATCAGCAGTGGGTATGTTGGATCCGGGTCACGGCACCAAAATGTTAGAGATGTTCCGACTCTAACTTATTGTGCAAGAACCACACGAGACAGTATGCCCTTTTGAACACTTGCACGTGGAGAATTTGTTCGTCATTGTAGATACAACAATGTCCGAACAAATTCTGCAAGTGGAGAATTTGTTCGTTGCTGTTGACACAGCACTGTCCGAACAAAGTCTGCCGTTGCATTCATGCAAGACAGTATTTATTGAGAGAAGAAGGGTGGGGGTGACAATTTACATGTGTGGTGGCCAAGGTGGGGGTGAAACACCTGGCCTCTGATCACATCATAGCGGGGGATGTTTTACGATGTTGAGTAGACAGAACAACTTTGATTGCGTCTTCTATAATTGGTCAATCAGTGCAAAGGATCTTAGCACTTTGTTCTACTACTTTGTTAAGACAGGACAAGCTTAGGTTAATTATTACTGATTACATTCCAACATAATATGATCAACCTAATCTATTCAACCCTAACACTCTGCATTCACTGTTTCATTAAACATTCTGACAATAACTGTTTTCGCAGCATTGTCGGTCAGCTTTTCAACATTAAACAAAGAGAACTGGGATTTAACATTTTCATAGCCATTCCAAAACTCACGCAGGTTTGCCGCAGAGCAAAAGCTCACATCAAAGCCTTTGCTAAAAGTCAACGTTATAATGCAGTTCAAATCATCCATCCATCCATCCATTTTCTGAACCGCTTTGTCCCCACGAGGGTCGCGGGTGTGCTGGAGCCCATCCCAGGCATCAGCGGGGTACACCCTGAACTGGTGTCCAGCCAATCACAGGGCACACTGAGACAAACAACCATTCGCACGCGCACTCACACCTAGAGACAATTTGGAGTGCTCAATCAGCCTACCAAGCATGCTTTTGGGATGTGGGAGGAAACCGGAGTGCCCGGAGAGAACCCACGCGGACACGGGCAAACATGCAAACTCCACACAAGGAGGGTCAGAGGCGGAATTGAACCCGCACCCTCCTAACTGTGAGGCAGACGTGCTACCCAGTGCACCACCAGTTCAAATCATCTGCTTTAAATTTCAGTGTTTGTTGGATGAGCTTTCTGGAAAAGACTATTCTTGACATTACCAGCGGCTCACCATTCATTTCCTTAAAAGTAAAGCGTACACTCTGGTGCCTCCGCATGGCAGCATGGGGAGCTACCATAGCGGAACATATACTATAATTGATCTTAGCCAAAAGGCCGAGAAGCGATGGAATATATGAGTGACGGACTCGCTTACAGGCATCCCTGTCAACCCATTCTCACCGACAGTTACAGTACGGAACAGAGTGCTACTCTTCTGGGCACTAATAAATCGGCAAACTTGTCTGCCGACTTATTTGTTCACGAGGCATATATGTGTCTCCTTTCAGCAGTCTCTATCCAAATACACAGTGTAGGTACCTCTTAAAAAGGTAGTCCCGATGAACATGAAAGGCAAAGATTGATAAATCGCAAAGAACTTTCCAGGGTCATCATATGTAACCAACGGATGCGCCGAAAAGAGTCGGGCCATAAGTATAGAGTGAAACTGATGCAGAAGTGGCAGTGGTGGGATTTGAACACGCCAAGTCTCAGGAGAGACTGGAGACCAAATCCAGCGCAGTCACGAAAGGCGACAACAGCGGGAGCCTAATTTATGGTCCTTTTTCTTATTATTTTCTTCTTCTTCGTTTTCTGCCACCTACCACCTGCAGTTTCGACATTGCTTGTTTTGTTGACAATTCTATTAAAACGTGAAGGCGGATAAGTTGGTTTCTCCACCAGCATCCAGGTTAGTGCTTCCCAACTGAGCTTTATTCATAATGTAATGAAGCCTGTACACAACAGAGGTGAAACAATTTGACCTTTGAAGGGTCTTGATACTTTGCAGCTGCACTGATAGGAGTTGGGCAAGGAGACCAGACCTGAATTGATGCAGAAGGGGCTGTGGTGGTATTTCGAACCGACACCTCAGGAGAGACTGGAGCTTTAGATCCAGCACCTTAGACCGCTCGGCCACAATGCTTAATTGCTGGGCCACTGTATGGAATTTTCTTGACAATTATATTAAAACTTTGGAATCGGAGGATACATAGCTGGTTTCCCCACCAACAACCAGGTTAGTGCTGTCCTACATCGCCTTATTTATAATGTAACAAGAAAGAAACAACTCGCAGAAGGCCTGGTGATCATCCACAAGAGCCAGTTACCCAGAAAGCAAAAATACGCAGAAGAGGTCCACGACCACCTACCCTGTTGAAGAGGGCTGTCGGGGCTACGCCAGAGCCAGCTATCCGGAAAGCAAAAATTGTGGTGCTACAACTTTACATTGTACCAAAGGGTCATGTGCAGTGTTCCCTCCAAGCTGCGCAGCTGCGAAATTGCGCACTGGTCGCGCGATCTCTGCGCACAAGAAACTAAATGCTGCGCACCAAATAACATTTTGCATAAACTGATTGATTAATATCTAATGTTAGACGTAATCTAATCTAATTAAGTGGACGAATGATTTTCTTTCTCTGCCTTTTTGTAGTGTATATCAGTAATTGACAGGTGTCCAGCCAATGATATGATATGGTTCACTTACGCTACATAGCCAATCATAGGATTGACAGTGCCTGAACATTTGTCCTGCCCATTCGCAGGTTAGCTAACTATCGACAGCGGCGGAGTCAAGCGATGCAAATGCTAATTTAGCTAATCATGGTGAAACAAATGAGCAGCGACAAATCCACACGCCAAGTCAAAATAAATAAGAGATGCGGCAGTTCTTTTTAGATTGAATGGCTGTGGGAGCGTGTGCAAGTACAAGAGGAAATGATGAAACTGGGTGACATTTTCTCTTTTTCGAATGAGAACGGTCTCTACAAAACATGCAGTGAAGCCAAAGTGGCGGCCGCGTTTACAGAGGGATAAATATGGAAGGAATGGAAGTTGGAGGCAGCTCGGTGGCGCATTGGATAGCACGTCCGCCTCACAGTTAAGAGTGTGAGTGTGAGTGGGGATGGTTGTTTGTCTCTGTGTGCCGTGCGATCGGCTGGCAACCGGGTCAGGGTGTCCACCGCCAACTGCCCGATGACAGCTGGGATATGCTCCAGCATGCCTCCGTGACCATTGTGAGGATAAGCGGTACTGATGGATGGATGGATATTTAAGTGCATTGTACATTTAAAAAAACTGATTACAGTGATTGTACAATGTTTTAAAACATTTAGTCAACAGTTTTGTGGAACCTAAAAACACTGCCCTGGACGTTAAACACATCTAAATTTAGAAATCAACGAATTTAAAATCCATTTTCCACACACTTGAAATTTCAAGTGGCAGCTGTTTTAAACAGACATTTGATTAAGTATATATGGCCCCTTCTCTGTTAATGCATAACATGTAAAAAAAACACACACATAGATGACATATGTGCCATGCATAAGACATAATATTTCACTTAACAATACTCTTCTCTTGTAAATCTGTTTCTAACTTTCACAGCAATTACCAGTGAAAATATTCACATTTGTTTAATTTAGAGTGCAACATTCAAAGCAGCATTCCATAAAATTCTGTCTTACTCAGTACTTCTCCCTGAACCTTGGCATTTTATAGCCTGCACAACTGCATCAATATGAGGCATCATATCCTGGGTAGTAGCCAATTTCAGAATCTCATTTAAGTGCTTATGTGTGAGCTTTGAGCGTAGCTTTGTTCATTTACTGTTCATTAGTGAGAAAATTTGCTCACAAAGGTAGGTAGTCCCAGACACGGACAACATTTTTGCAGCCAGTGCTGTCAATTTAGGATAGCATGGTAGGAGATACTTATAAAATGTGTCCAAGCCCACAGAGGCAAATTTATCCTTTAATTCTACATCACACTACAAATCAATGATTTCAAGTTGCATGTCAACAAGCACATCAGAAGCTCTGACTGTGAATGGTGAGCAAAAAACTGCGAATTCTGTCTCAAGTCCGCTAAAGACCTGAAATTGTTTCTCAAACTCCCTCAGCAACCTCGAAATCTTGTCTTTGTACGGTTTCACATCAGGATTACGCTTTCTGCGCACATATCTCTGAGACAGTGAAAATGAGCAGGGTCTCCACTAACGTGAGTTTGATCTTGAATGCACGTATGCTGTCATAATACTGTGTTCCAATTTTTTGGCGTCTCTTAAAAATTCTTCATTTCTTCTTCTTCATCTTCTTCCGCTTATCCGGGGTCGGGTCGCGGGGGCAGGAGCTTTAGGAGGGACTCCCAGACCTCCCTCTCCCCAGCCACTTCCTCCAGCTCATCCCAGGGGATCCCAAGGCGTTCCCAGGCCAGCCGAGAGACGTAGTCTCTCCAGCGCGTCCTGGGTCGACCCCGGGGTCTTCTACCGGTGGGACATGCCTGGAACACCTCCCCAGGGAGGGGTCCAGGAGGCATCCTGATGAGATGCCCGAGCCACCTCATCTGGCTCCTCTCAACGTGGAGGAGCAGCGGCTCTACTCCGAGTCTCCCCCGGATGACCGAGCTTCTCACCCTATCTCTAAGGGAGAGCCCGGACATCCTGCGGAGGAAACTCATTTCAGCCGCTTGTATCCTGGATCTTGTTCTTTCGGTCACGACCCATAGCTCGTGACCATAGGTGAGGGTAGGAGCGTAGATCGACCGGTAAATCGAGAGCTTTGCCATTTGGCTCAGCTCTCTCTTCACCACGACGGGCCGGTACAGAGTCCGCATTACTGCCGACGCTGCACCGATCCGCCTGTCGATCTCGCGCTCCATCCTGCCCTCACTCGTGAACAAGACCCCAAGATACTTGAACTCCTCCACTTGGGGCAGGATCTCATCCCCGATCCGGAGAGGGCATTCCACCCTTTTCCGACCGAGGACCATGGACTCGGATTTGGAGGTGCTGACCCTCATCCCGACCGCTTCACACTCGGCTGCGAACCGCTCCAGTGAGAGCTGGAGATCACGGACTGAAGAAGCCAACAGCACCACGTCATCTGCAAAAAGCAGTGACGCGATGCTGAGGTCCCAAAACCGGACCCCCTCAACGCCTCGGCTGCGCCTAGAAATTCTGTCCATAAAAATTATGAACAGAATCGGTGACAAAGGACAGCCTTGGCGGAGTCCAACCCTCACTGGGAACGAATCCGACTTACTGCCGGAAATGCGGACCAAACTCTGGCATCGGTGATACAGGGACCGAACCGCCCTTATCAGTTGGCTCGGCACCCCGTACTCCCGAAGCACCCCCCAGAGAACCTCCCGAGGGACACGGTCGAACGCCTTCTCTAAGTCCACAAAACACATGTGGACTGGTTGGGCGAACTCCCATGCACCGTCGAGGATCCTGGTGAGGGTGTAGAGCTAGTCCACTGTTCCACGGCCAGGACGAAAGCCACACTGCTCCTCCTGAATCCGAGGTTCGACCTCCCGACGGATCCTCCTCTCCAGCACCCCTGAATAGACCTTACCAGGGAGGCTGAGGAGTGTGATTCCCCTGTAATTGGAACACACCCTCCGGTCCCCCTTCTTAAAGAGGGGAACCACCACCCCAGTCTGCCAATCCAGAGGCACCGTCCCCGATGTCCACGCAATGCTGTAGAGGCGTGTCAGCCATGACAGCCCCACAACATCCAGAGCCTTTAAGAACTCCGGGCGGATCTCATCCACCCCCGGGGCCTTGCCACCGAGGAGTTTTTTAACTACCTCAGTGACTTCGACCTCCAAGATTGGAGAGTCCGCCTCAGAGTCCCCAGGCCCTGCTTCCACAATGGAAGGCGTGTCGGTGGAATTGAGGAGGTCTTTGAAGTATTCCCCCCACCGACTCACGACATCCCGAGTCGAGGTCAGCAGCACACCATCTCCACTGTAAACAGTGTTGACCGTGCACTGCTTCCCCCTCCTGAGACGCCGGATGAAGGACCAGAATTTCCTCGAAGCCGTCCGGAAGTCATTCTCCATGGCCTCGCCAAACTCCTCCCACGCCCGAGTTTTTGCCTCAGCAACTGCCAAAGCCACGTTCCGCTTGGCCATCCGGTACCTGTCAGCTGCCTCCGGAGTCCCGCAGGCCAAAAAGGCCCTATAGGACTCCTTCTTCAGCTTGACGGCATCCCTTACCGCCGGTGTCCACCACCGAGTTCGGGGATTGCCGCCACGACAGGCACCAACAACCTTACGGCCACAGCTCCGGTCGGTTGCCTCAACAATGGAGGCGCGGAACAAGGTCCACTCGGACTCAATGTCCCCCGCCTCCCCCGGGACGTGGAAAAAGCTCTGCCGGAGGTGGGAGTTGAAGCTCTTCCTGACAGGGGATTCTGACAGACGTTCCCAGCAGACCCTCACAGAGCGTTTGGGCCTGCCAGGTCGGACCGGCATCTTCCCCCACCATCAGAGCCAACCCACCACCAGGTGGTGATCAGTTGACAGCTCCGCCCCTCTCTTCACCCGAGTGTCCAAAACATGCGGCCGCAAATCCGATGACACGACTACAAGGTCGATCAACGAACTGCGGCCTAGGGTGTCCTGGTGCCAAGTGCACACATGGACACCCTTATGCTTGAACATGGTGTTCATTATAGAAAATCCGTGTCGAGCACAGAATTCCAATAATAGAACACCGCTCGGGTTCAGATCGGGGGGGCCGTTCCTCCCAATCACGCCCTTCCAGGTCTCACTGTCATTGCCCACGTGAGCATTGAAGTCACCCAGTAGAACGATGGAGTCCCCAGAAGGAGCGCTCTCCAGCACTTCCTCCAGGGACTCTAAGAAGGGTGGGTACTCTGAGCTGCCGTTCGGTGCATAGACACAAACAACAGTCAGGACCCGTCCCCCCACCCGAAGGCGGAGGGAGGCTACCCTCTCGCTCACCGGGGTGAACCCCAATGTGCAGGCGCCCAGCCGGGGGGCAATAAGTATGCCAACACCTGCTCGACGCCTCTCACCGTGGGCAACTCCAGAGTGGAAGAGAGTCCAGCCCCTCTCGAGAGGACTTGTACCAGAGCCCAAGCTATGTGTGGAGGCAAGTCCGACTATGTCTAGTCGGAACCTTTCTGCCTCACACACCAGCTCGGGCTCCTTTCCAGCCAGAGAGGTGACATTCCATGTCCCTAGAGCCAGCCTCTGCAGCCGGGGATCGGACCGCCAAGGTCCCCGCCTTTGGCCGCCGCCCAGCTCACTATGCACCCGACCCCTTTGGCCCCTCCTATAGGTGGTGAGCCCATTGGAAGGGGGACCCACGTTTTCTTTTTGGGCTATGCCCAACCGGACCCCATGAGCGAAGGCCCAGCCACCAGGCGCTCGCCTTCGAGCCCCACCTCCAGGCCTGGCTCCAGAGAGGGGCCCCGGTGACCCGCGTCCGGGCGAGGGAAAACGACATCCATTTATTGTATTCATCATCAAGGGTCTTCTGAGCCATGCTTTGTCTGGCCCCTCACCTAGGACCCTTCTGCCATGGGTGACCCTACCAGGGGCATGAAGCCCCAGACAACATGGCTCCCTAGGATCATAGGGGCACGCAAACCCCTCCACCACGATAAGGTGACGACTCACGGAGGGGTCTTAAAAATTCTGTTCAGATTATTCAACCATAAATGCAAGGTCCTGCAGCCAAAGTGGGCCTCACTCACAAAATTTTCCTTTGACTTCTTCAAAGACAATAACAACTCAATACACAACTGCTGGTCACCAGTACCATGGTCAAGATAGGTGTAATTACACCCTTAACTATTATAAATCCAGCTTGCACAGTACCGTAATTTTCGGACTATTAGTCGCTCCAGAGTATAAGTCGCACCACCCATAAAATGCACAATAACATGAAAAAAAAACATATATAAGTCGCTCCGGAGTATAAGTCGCACTTTTAGGGCAAATGTATTTGTCAAAATCCAACACCAAAAACAGACACGAACCAGCAACAACAGGCTAAACAATACGGTATGCTAACGTGACATACACAAACGAGAGGCTGAGAACGGGCCTAACGTAACATTCAGAGTTATTCAAATGATTATTACATAAATAACACGTTTATCAAACCATCTGTGTCACTCCAAATTATAAAATACATCGATCATCGATCGTGTAAACAATGCCGCGTACGCGCGCCGTCGGACTCGTGATTTGCATGTCTAATTATTCCACAGACCCATATAACGATATATAAAGTATATTTCAAATAACTATCATATAGCAACAATATTACCGAACCATTTGTCACTCCAAATCATAAAATACATCGATCATCGATCGTGTAAACAATGCCGCGTATGTGCGCCGTCGGACTCGTGATTTGCATGTCTGGCGTGATGCGTGCTCGCATGCTGTCCATCACAAGCAGAGCTTGCATCCTAAATTGCATTGCTGCCCCTACTGTTTTTTTTTTTTTTTTTACATCACCACACTAAATTCTCTTCACCAGACCTGTGCTTTTTAAAAACTCAAAAAAACTGCATGTTCTCCCCGAGCCCGCGTGGGTTTTCTCCGGGCACTCCGGTTTCCTCCCACATCCCAAAAACATGCTTGATAGGCCGATTGAGCACTCCAAATTGTCCCTAGGTGAGAGTGCGAGTGCGAATGGTTGTTCGTCTTTGTGTAACCTGCGATTGGTTGGCAACCACTTCAGGGTGTCCCCTGCCTACTGCCCGTTGACAACTGGGATCGGCTCCAGCACGCCCGCGACCCCCGTGGGGACTAAGCGGTTCAGAAAATGGATGGATGAAGGTCCCTTCATCAAAAAAGAGGAGGCGGAGCCAGAGCAACTTTGATAAAAGAGGAGGGGAAAGAGAAGGAAAAAGGATATCTACAGTATGTCCTCAACTTGTCTCTCATTTAAAATTATAGATGAGGGTCAACACGAGGTGAGCAAAGGGCCTGCAAGAAGCATCTCTCGTCAACACATGACAACAGAAGATAATGGAGCCCACCGTGGAGGATTGAAAGCAGACAACCTCTTAGCTCCAACATCAGATTGTGATGACATGTTGTCACATGCCTCTGACACTACAGATGATGAGTCAGAAGCTGATATTTTATACCACTCTGAAAGCAAACACTGGAAATCTTTTCAGTGTTGGAAAATGTTTGTTCATAAAAGGAGTTTGAAACTACACCTAAGAATACACACAAGAGGGATTTTTTTTTCCAAAGGTAAAAACACACACAAGAACCCACACTGGTAAAAAACCTTTTTCCTGCTCAGTTTGTGGCCAAACATTCTTTCAGAAGGGTGACTTAAAAACACACACAAGAACCCACACTGGTGAAAAACCTTTTTCCTGCTCAGTTTGTGGCCAAAAATTCTTTCAGAAGGGTGACTTAAAAACACACACAAGAACCCACATCGGTGAGATATCTTTTTCCTGATCACTTTGTGGCCAAATATTTTCTCAGAAGATAAACTTAAAAATACATGCACGAACACACAGAAGTGAAAAATATTTTTCCTGCTCAGTTTGTGGCCAAAGCTTCTCTCGGAACAGTCACCTAAAAATAATCACAAGAACACACACAGGTGAGAAACCTTTTTCCTGCCCAGTTCCTGGCCCAAGATTCTCTCAGAAGGGTGACTTAAAAACACACACAAATACCCACATCCGTGAGAAACCTATTTCCTGCTTAGTTTGTGGCCAAAGATTCTCTCAGATGGGACAGGTGAGTAACAGGTGAGTAACCGTTTTCCTGCTCAGTTTGTTGCCAAAGATTCTCTCAGAAGATAAACTTAAAAACACATGCAAGAACACACACAGGTGAAAAATATTCTTCCTACTCAGCTTGTGGCCAAAGATTCTCAGGGAAACGAAGCTTATAAAGACACACAAGAACCCACACTGGTGAGAACCCTTTTTCCTGCTCTGTTTGTGGCCAAAGATTCTCTCAGAAGGTAAACTTAAAAACACATGCAAGAACACACACAGGTGAGAACCCTTTTTCTTATTCAGTTTGTGGCCAAAAATTCTCAGAGAAGGGAACATTAAAAACACACACAAGAACCCACACTGATGAGAAAACCCTTTTTCCTGCTCAGTTTGTGGTCAAAGATTATCAGAGAATGGATAGTTCAAAACACATATAAGAACACACACAGGTTAGAAACCTTTTTCCTGTTTAGTTTGTGGCCAAATATTCTATCAGAAGGTAAACTTAAAATCAAATGTAAGAACGTACACAGGTGAAAAACCTTTCTCCTGCTCACTTTGTGGCCAAAGATTCTCTCTGAAGAGAAACTTCAAAATCCACTATTTGTTGGACCCCACGAGCGGTTTCCAAATATGCAAGGCCTGGAAGTGGCTTTTGTTTTTCTTTTTTTTTTTGGTATGGCGCCGCTGTGAGTGACAGCCTCCCAGCAGTGTTCTCTCTTTTCCACTTTATTTCCTACTTTTCTCCTTTTTCTTTCTTCCTATTTGTCCATCGGCCACACCTCGACATGTGCAGATCGTTTTGGATATTTTTTTCCCCCGGCTGTGCACATCGGTCGCGACCGGCGTGACTCTCCGACGGCCATCCTGCTCATCAGGCCGGTGCTGACTGGGTCCCTCGCCTTGGCCTCGCAGCCGCGACCCCTGTGGGAGGTCCGCTCCCTCGTGCTCGTCGGAACCAACGACCTTAGCCGTGCCAGCCCCATGGTGACCATCTGCACGTGCCTCGACTGGGTGCACAGGACGCTGCTCACGTTTGCCTGTTTTGTGATGTTTTACCGATTCACGACCACGGTCCATTGGGCGCCGTTGAACTTGACTGCCCTTACACCTGTTTATGGACCCCGTGGAGGCTATTTTGTGAGTTTTGGGGTGTTCTTTGGTATTGAGGGGGGCTGGTCGGCTGCTGTTACGTTCTTCCTTTGTCTTGTTGCTTTGTTTTGATGGCTTTTAACTTTCACACTTACTGGCTTTCTTTGTGGCGCCGTTGTGTGGCAGTCTTATAGGAGCCTATTGAGTTGCGCTCATGTCATCTGAGTGTCTTTTATATACCCGCTCTGTGGTATGAATACTGCAGGGGCCTGAATTTCCCCACTCCCTGGGATCTATAAAATTTCAATCAATCATCTGACTTGGCCCACAATAGCTCCTACAAGATGTCTTGGCGCTGGGCGGACGCCAGAGCTCTGCAGAGCCGTGGGCACTTAGAAAATATTCGCCAAGTTGGCCTTGACCTCCAGGGGGAGAGGCTGATTTTGCGTCATTTGAGGCCGGCTGCAGAACCGGCGCGGGTCAGACGCACAAGCCCGGCAGAGCCGTGGGCACTTAGAAAATTTTCGCCAAGTTGGCTGTGAGCTCCAGGCGGAGACCATTATTTTTCGTCATTCGAGGCCGACTGCGAAACCGGCGCTGGGCGGACGCCAAAGCTCGGCAGGGCCGTGGGCACTTAGAAAATATTCGCCAAGTTGGCGTTGACCTCCAGGGGGAGAGGCTGATTTTGCGTCATTTGAGGCCGGCTGCAGAACCGGCGCGGGTCGGACGCACAAGCCCGGCAGAGCCGTGGGCACTTAGAAAATTTTCGCCAAGTTGGCTGTGAGCTCCAGGCGGAGACCATTATTTTTCTTCATTCGAGGCCGACTGCGAAACCGGCGCTGGGCGGACGCCAAAGCTCGGCAGAGCCGTAGAAACTTAGAAAATATTCGCCAAGTTGGCGTTGACCTCCAGGGGGAGAGGCTGATTTTGCGTCATCTGAGGCCGGCTGCAGAACCGGCGCGGGTCGGACGCACAAGCCCGGCAGAGCCGTGGGCACTTAGAACATTTTCGCCAAGTTGGCTGTGAGCTCCAGGCGGAGACCGTTATTTTTCGTCATTCGAGGCTGACTGGGGAACCGGCGCTGGGCGGACGCCAGAGCTCTGCAGAGCCGTGGGCACTTAGAAAATATTCGCCAAGTTAGCGTTGACCTCCAGGGGGAGAGGCTGATTTTGCGTCATTTGAGGCCGGCTGCAGAACCGGCGCGGGTCGGACGCACAAGCCCGGCAGAGCCGTGGGCACTTAGAAAATTTTCGCCAAGTTGGCTGTGAGCTCCAGACGGAGACCGTTATTTTTCGTCATTCGAGGCCGGCTGCAGAACCGGCGCGGGTCGGACGCACAAGCCCGGCAGAGCCGTAGGCACTTAGAAAATATTCGCCAAGTTGGAGGGGACTTCCAGGCGGAGACCGGCATTTTTCGTCATCCGGGTTTGACCCGGGAACCGGCGCTGGTCGGACGCCTTAGCCACGCAGAGCCGGTGGCACTTAGAAAATATTCGCCAAGTTGGTGGGGACTTCCAGCCGGAGACCGACATTTTTCGTCATCCGGGTTCGACCCGGGAACCGGCGCTGGTCGGACGCCTTAGCCACTCAGAGCCGGTGGCACTTAGAAAATATTCGCCAAGTTGGTGGGGACTTCCAGGCGAAGACAGACATTTTTCGTCATCCGGCTTCGGCCCGGGAACCGGCGTTGGACGGATGTTGTAGCCACGCAGAGCCGGTGGCACTTAGAAAATATTCGCCAAGTTGGTGGGGACTTCCAGGCGGAGACCGGCATTTTTCGTCATTCTGGGCCGACCCGAGAACCGGCGCTGGTCGGACGCCGTAGCCACGCAGAGCCGGTGGCACTTAGAAAATATTTGTTTGTCATGACCTCCGGGCGGAGACCGGCATTTTTCGTCATTCGAGGCCGACGGGGGAACCAGCGCGGAGCGGACACTTTAGCTCGGAAGAGCCGGTGGCACTTAGAAAAAATTCTGTGTCTCGTGAGCTCCAGGGGGGACAGGCTGGTTTTATTCATCCGTAGCCGACATGGGAACCAGCGCGGAGCGGATTGGTGTTGCGCTGGCATTACCCTAAGGGGTCCCCCCCCATACTCGTTTTGATGGTGTTTTGGAAAACGGGGGGAAAGTCGATGAGTACACTGACTAGTGGGACCAAATCAATGTACTCTGGCGCACCTGAAGACCAAAAAGGGTACTGCAGCTTAGCCCGGGTACCTAAAATTTATGCTCTGCTGGTACCTAAACGCAGCTGCCCTGGTACCTAAACGCATCACCCTGGTACCTAAACGCATCACCCTGGTACCTAAACGCTTTCTCCTGGTACCTAAACGCATCACCCTGGTACCTAAACGCAACAGCCTGGTACCTAAACGCTTTCCCCTGGTACCTAAACGCTGCCCCGGGTACCTGAACGCATCTCCCTGGTACCTAAATGCATCAACCTGGTACCTAAACGCATCACCCATGGAAGTAGAGAGGCCGATTTTCGGCAATATCAAGCCGACTTAGGCTTCCAGGACCTCGGCTAAGCATTTTTACCGGGCCATGGATGAATTTTTGGACTTCCAGCTGGAAGTATAGAGGCCGAATTTTGGCAATATCAAGCCGACTTAGGCTTCCAAAACCTCGGCCAAGCACTTTTACCGGGCCATGGATGATTTATTGGACTTCCAGCTGGAGCTGAGGAGCGGCTTTCTGGGCAAGATCACGCCGAACCGGGCTTCCAGAACCTCGGCCAAGCACTTTTACCGGGCCATGGATGATTTATTGAACTTCCAGCTGGAGCTGAGGAGCGGCTTTCTGGGCAAGATCACGCCGAACCGGGCTTCCAGAACCTCGGCTAAGCACTTTTACCGGGGCCCGGTTCTTTTTTTGGACTTCCAGCTGGAGCTGAGGAGCGGCTTTTTGGGCAAGATCACGCCGAACCGGGCTTCCAGAACCTCGGCCAAGCACTTTTACCGGGCCATGGATGATTTATTGGACTTCCAGCTGGAGCTGAGGAGCGGCTTTTTGGGCAAGATCACGCCGAACCGGGCTTCCAGAACCTCGGCTAAGCACTTTTACCGGGCCCTGGTTCTTTTTTTGGACTTCCAGCTGGAGCTGAGGAGCGGCCTTTTGGGCAAGATCACGCCAAACCGGGCTTCCAGAACCACGGCTAAGCATTTTTACCGGGCCATGGATGATTTATTGGACTTCCAGCTGGAGCTGAGGAGCGGCTTTTTGGGCAAGATCACGCCGAACCGGGCTTCCAGAACCTCGGCCAAGCACTTTTACCGGGCCATGGATGATTTATTGGACTTCCAGCTGGAGCTGAGGAGCGGGTTTTTGGGCAAGATCACGCCGAACTGGGCTTCCAGAACCTTGGCTAAGCCTTTTTACCGGGCCATGGATGATTTTTCGAACTTCCAGCTGGAGCTGAGGAGCGGCTTTTTGGGCAAGATCACGCCGAACCGGGCTTCCAGAACCTCGGCCAAGCACTTTTACCGGGCCATGGATGATTTATTGGACTTCCAGCCGGAGCTGAGGAGCGGCTTTTTGGGCAAGATCACGCCAAACCAGGCTTCCAGAACCTCGGCCAAGCACTTTTATCGGGCCCTGGTCCACCCCTGCAAGCGCATTTCAAACCTTGGCATTAATTTCCACCTAAAAGACAAAGTCTGATTTTTTTCTACCACTCGGGCCTTTTTGCACCCAGACCACTGGCACCGGCACCATAAGTTCGCGGGGTGCCAAGTGCGTCGGCGCAGATTCTGCGACGGAGTAATGCTTCCCTCTAGCGGACAATCGGCGGTAGGTGAAATGCGCACTCGGACGCCTCTTTTCTTTTCCTTCCAGTGAAACTTTGTCAACATTCTGCGAGCCGTTGGCTTCCAGAACCTCGGCCAAGCAGGTGGAGGATTTTTTCCACTTCCAGCTGGAGGTGAGGAGGGACTTTTTGGGCAAGATCACGCCGACTTAGGCTTCCACAACGAGTGCCAAGCAAGGATGGATGGATGGATGAAAGGAAGAAAGAGCCACCTCCGTGGCTGGAAGTGTGGAAGTGCCAGCATGCTCCGTGGCTAGAAGTGTGCAAGTTCCAGCCACCTCCGTGGCTGGAAGTGTGGAAGTGCCAGCATGCTCCGTTGCTGGAAGTGTGGAAGTGCCAGCATGCACCGTGGCTGGAAGTGTGGAAGTCAGAGCCACCTCCGTGGCTGGAAGTGTAGAAGTGCCAGCATGCTCCGTGGCTGGAAGTGTGCAAGTGCCAGCATGCTCCGTGGCTGGAAGTGTGGAAGTGCCAGCATGCTCCGTGGCTGGAAGTGTGGAAGTGCCAGCATGCTCCGTGGCTGGAAGTGTGCAAGTGCCAGCCACCTCCGTGGCTGGAAGTGTGGAAGTGCCAGCATGCTCCGTGGCTGGAAGTGTGGAAGTCAGAGCCACCTCCGTGGCTGGAAGTGTGGAAGTGCCAGCATGCTCCGTGGCTGGAAGTGTGCAAGTGCCAGCATGCTCCGTGGCTGGAAGTGTGCAAGTGCCACCTCCGTGGCTGGAAGTGCCACCTCCGTGGCTGGAAGTGCCACCTCCGTGGCTGGAAGTGCCACCTCCGTGGCTGGAAGTGCCACCTCCGTGGCTGGAAGTGCCACCTCCGTGGCTGGAAGTGCCACCTCCGTGGCTGGAAGTGCCACCTCCGTGGCTGGAAGTGCCACCTCCGTGGCTGGAAGTGCCACCTCCGTGGCTAGAAGTGCCACCTCCGTGGCTAGAAGTGCCACCTCCGTGGCTAGAAGTGCCACCTCCGTGGCTAGAAGTGCCACCTCCGTGGCTAGAAGTGCCACCTCCGTGGCTAGAAGTGCCACCTCCGTGGCTAGAAGTGCCACCTCCGTGGCTGGAGCTATGGAAGTATGGAAGTACCAGCCACCTCCGTGGCTGGAGCTATGGAAGTATGGAAGTGCCACCTCCGTGGCTGGAAGTATGGAAGTATGGAAGTGCAGCCACCTCCGTGGCTGGAGCTATGGAAGTATGGAAGTGCCACCTCCGTGGCTGGAAGTATGGAAGTGCCAGCCACCTCCGTGGCTGGAAGTGTGGAAGTGCCACCTCTGCGGGCATGCTGCTGAACCACGCCGGCCCAGAGTTCCAGCCGCTCGGCTTCACTCTCTCACAAGCCCCGCCTGGAGGTCCCCAGGCCACCCCTGGTACCTCAACTACCGAGGCCAGCCGCTCGACCACGCCGGCGCAGAGTTCCAGGCGCTCGGATGCGCTCGGATCATCTCCCGCCGACGCAGCCAGCGGAAACGCAGACACGCCGTTGTAAATGAATGGGCTTTCGCACTTAGTGCAATTTTTGCCAGCGCCGTGGCTGCAAGTATGGAAGTATGGAAATACCGGCCAGCCACCTCTGTGGCTGGAGCTATGGAGGTATGGAGGTACCAGCCAGCCACCTCCGTGGCTGGAGCTATGGAGCTATGGAGCTATGGAAGTATGGAAGATCCAGCCACCTCCGTGGCTGGAGCTATGGAAGTATGGAGGTATGGAGGTACCAGCCAGCCACCTCCGTGGCTGGAGCTATGGAGCTATGGAAGTATGGAAGATCCAGCCACCTCCGTGGCTGGAGCTATGGAAGTGTGGAGGTACCAGCCAGCCACCTCCGTGGCTGGAGCTATGGAAGAGCCACCTCCGTGGCTGGAAGTGTGGAAGAGCCACCTCTGCGGGCATGCTGCTGAACCACGCCGGCCCAGAGTTCCAGCCGCTCGGCTTCACTCTCTCACAAGCCCCGCCTGGAGGTCCCCAGGCCACCCCTGGTACCTCAACTACCGAGGCCAGCCGCTCGACCACGCCGGCGCAGAGTTCCAGGCGCTCGGATGCGCTCGGATCATCTCCCGCCGACGCAGCCAGCGGAAACGCAGACACGCCGTTGTAAATGAATGGGCTTTCGCACTTAGTGCAATTTTTGCCAGCGCTGTGGCTGCAAGTATGGAAGTATGGAAATACCGGCCAGCCACCTCTGTGGCTGGAGCTATGGAGGTATGGAGGTACCAGCCAGCCACCTCCGTGGCAGGAGCTATGGAGCTATGGAGCTATGGAAGTATGGAAGATCCTGCCACCTCCGTGGCTGGAGCTATGGAAGTATGGAGGTATGGAGGTACCAGCCAGCCACCTCCGTGGCTGGAGCTATGGAGCTATGGAAGTATGGAAGATCCAGCCACCTCCGTGGCTGGAGCTATGGAAGTATGGAGGTATGGAGGTACCAGCCAGCCACCTCCGTGGCTGGAGCTATGGAGCTATGGAAGTATGGAAGATCCAGCCACCTCCGTGGCTGGAGCTATGGAAGTGTGGAGGTACCAGCCAGCCACCTCCGTGGCTGGAGCTATGGAAGAGCCACCTCCGTGGCTGGAAGTGTGGAAGAGCCACCTCCGTGGCTGGAAGTGTGGAAGTGCCACCTCCGTGGCTGGAGCTATGGAAGTATGGAAGAGCCACCTCCGTGGCTGGAGCTATGGAAGTGTGGAAGTGCCACCTCCGTGGCTGGAGCTATGGAAGTCTGGATGTGCAGCCACCTCCGTGGCTGGTGGTATGGAAGTGCCACCTCCGTGGCTGGAGCTATGGAAGTATGGAAGTGCCACCTCCGTGGCTGGAGCTATGGATGTTTGGAAGTGCCACCTCCGTGGCTGGAGCCATGGAAGTCTGGAAGTGCCACCACCGTGACTGGAAGATCCACCCAAAGTGCCGAGGCCAGCCGCTCAACCAAGCCGGAAAAGAGTTCCAGCCGCTCGGATGCGCTCTGTCAATCTCCCGCCGCGCAGCCACCGGTAACGGGGAAATGTCGCTGCCTTGCGGACACGCCGTTGTAAATGAATGGGCTTTCGCACTTAGTGCAATTTTCGAAAGCTCCGTGGCTGGAAGTATGGAAGTATGGAAGTACCGGCCAGCCACATCCGTGGCTGGAAGTATGGAGGTATGGAAGTACCGGCCAGCCACCTCCGTGGCTGGAGCTATGGAAGTATGGAGGTATGGAGGAACCAGCCGGCCACCTCCGTGGCTGGAGCTATGGAAGTATGGAGCTATGGAGGTACCAGCCAGCCACCTCCATGGCTGGAGCTATGGAAGTATGGAGGTATCAGCCAGCCACCTCCGTGGCTGGAGCTATGGAGCTATGGAAGTATGGAAGATCCAGCCACCTCCGTGGCTGGAGCTATGGAAGTACGGAGGTACCAGCCACCTCCGTGGCTGGAGCTATGGAAGTATGGAAGAGCCACCTCCGTGGCTGGTGGTATGAAAGTATGGAAGAGCCACCTCCGTGGCTGGAGCTATGGAAGAGCCACCTCCGTGGCTGGAGCTATGGAAGTCTGGAAGTGCAGCCACCTCCGTGGCTGGAGCTATGGAAGTATGGAAGAGCAACCTCCGTGGCTGGATGTATGGAAGTGCCACCTCCGTGGCTGGAGCTATGGAAGTCTGGAAGTGCAGCCACCTCCGTGGCTGGAGCTATGGAAGTATGGAAGAGCCACCTCCGTGGCTGGTGGTATGGAAGTATGGAAGAGCCACCTCCGTGGCTGGATGTATGGAAGTGCCACCTCCGTGGCTGGAGCTATGGAAGTATGGAAGAGCCACCACCGTGGCTGGATGTATGGAAGTGCCACCTCCGTGGCTGGAGCTATGGAAGTGTGGAAGTGCCACCTCCGTGGCTGGAGCTATGGAAGTACCGGCCAGCCACCTCCGTGGCTGGAAGTATGGAAGTGCCACCACCGTGGCTCGAAGATCCACCCAAAGTGCCGAGGCCTGCCGCTCAACCACGCCGGCGCAGAGTGCCATCCGCTCGGATGCGCTCAGATCATCTCCCACCGCGCAGCCTCCGGTAACGGGGAAATGTCGCCGCCTGGCGGACACGCCGTTGTAAATGAATGGGCTTTCGCACTTAGTGCAATTTTCGCCAGCGCCGTGGCTGGAAGTATAGAAGTACCGGCCAGCCACCTCCGTGGCTGGAAGTATGGAAGTGTGGAGGTACCAGCCAGCCATCTCCGTGGCTGGAGGTATGGAAGAGCCACCTCCGTGGCTGGAAGTGTGGAAGAGCCACCTCCGTGGCTGGAAGTGTGGAAGAGCCACCTCCGTGGCTGGAAGTGTGGAAGTGCCACCTCCATGGCTGGATGTATGGAAGTGCTGGAGGGGACCGCTGTCTTCCGCCGCGGCGGATATTCTTCAGAGTCGGACGACTCCCCTGGTGGCGGGAGGGATGCCGAACCGGCCCCTGGAGGTGACACCGGCCGACAAAAGGTTGGATCGAGGGCTGACTCTCAATAGATCGCAGCGATGTAGCTGCTCTGCTACTTACGAGACCCTGACCCAGAATCAGGTCGTATGCAAGTCATTTAGCACCAGGCTCTTCTCAAACATGCTATATCGTTTACCGGTAGTGAGATGCCCCACAGTCATCATGGAGCACCCCGGGCCAGTATCGTACGGTTCCGCGCACCCGTAGGATGCCGGCCGGCTATCGCTGGACCAACCGGAGTGCCGTGGGTTGGGTGAGGGGCTACTCGAAGGCCCGCCGGGAGCAGACGGGCGACCGGGGATGGGGGGCGTACGCGGGCGGGCGCCGGGAGAAGACGGCCCATCCGGGGCGAAACTCGGCCTGTGTTCAAGGAGCCGGCCCTCACGCTCCTTCCTTGGATGGACAAAGTTCGCAGTTGACACTTTGTCATTTTTCGGCCCGTGTTTAAGGAGGCGGCCGTCCTCCACTTGCTTGCATGCACCACATTCGCAAACTATACTTTCGTTTCTTCGCAGAGGTCTTCGCGCACCGGGAACGCACCCTCGCGCGGCGGCCGCGGCGCTGGAGTGCGACCCGCAGTGGGTAGGAACTGTCCACCCGACGTCGGCAAGCCGAGGCCGATGGGGGCCCTACCAAGACGGCCTCCGGCCGTCCCTCTCAATCATGGCCAAAGTTCAGGAGGGAAAACCCACAAAATAGAACCGGGGTCCTATTCCATCATTCCTAGCTGCGGTATGCAAGGCGGCGCTGGCCTGCTTTGAACACTGAAATTTTTTCAAAGTAAACGCTTCGGGCCCTGGGCGGGACACCCAGTCAAGGGCATCCCGGGGGTGGACCGAGAGGCAGGGGCCGGGACAGACGGGTGCACGCCTCGCGGCGGACCGTCAGCCCGCGTCCCGAGGTCCAACTACGAGCTTTTTAACTGCAGCAACTTTAAGATACGCTATTGGAGCTGGAATTACCGCGGCTGCTGGCACCAGACTTGCCCTCCAATGGGTTCTCGCCCAAGGGTTTGGACTGTGCTCATTCCAATTACAGGGCCTCGAAAGAGTCCTGTATTTTTATTTTTCGTCACTACCTCCCCGTGTCGGGAGTGGGTAATTTGAGCGCCTGCTGCCTTCCTTGGATGTGGTAGCCGTTTCTCAGGCTCCCTCTCCGGAATCAAACCCTGATTCCCCGTTACCCGTTGTCACCATGGTAGGCGCAGAAAGTACCATCGAAAGTTGATAGGGCAGACATTCGAATGAGACGTCGCCGCCGCGGAGGGCCGGCGATCGGCTGGAAGTTATCGAGGATCACCAAGGGAGGCCGGGCCGGACGCGCGGAGGGCCGCGGCGCGTCCCCGGAGGTCGGCGCCTGTTTGCATGTATTAGCTCTAGAATTGCCACAGTTATCCAAGTAACTATGGAGCGATCAAAGGAACCATAACTGATTTAATGAGCCATTCGCAGTTTCGCTGTACGGGCCGTGTGCACTTAGACTTGCATGGCTTAATCTTTGAGACAAGCATATGCTACAGGATCAACCAGGTAGATAGAGGAGGGTGGCTGGGGAGCAAGGTCGGGCGGGCGGGCGGTAACTCGGGTTGGTCGGGGGGACTTCGCGGTGGACAGGGTGGTGCGAATCCGGCGGGACGGCCCTTCGATGGAGCCTTGGGGCAGGGAGCATTAGGATGACCCGCGCTCGCCGCAGAACCTTCAAGCACCGGTACTGAGCACGTAAACGAGAGGGAGCTGCGCCCGGCCTCGTAAGACACCTCTTCTCCGGGGCTCGTTCACCCCGACGCCGCTGGCCGCCGCGGGCGCCTTGCCACTATCCCGCCGCACGTTTGGGGCCGGAAGGCGACCCGTAGGACGGCCGGCAACTCATTTGTTTGGCAGAAAGACAAGGTCTTTACTCGGGTTGGTCGGGGGACTCGTGGTGGACAGGGGGGTGCAAATCCGGCGGAGCGGCCCCATTGATTAACAATTGGTAGGGAGCAGAGGATGACCCGGGTGAAGTGGCCTCGGAGGCGGTCCGTGGGGGCGAAAGGGGGGGGTGGCGTCGGCCCTCCGGCCCAAGCGGGGAACGTTCGGTCACCCAGGCGGGAATCTGCGCACCGCCCGAGTCTGACTCCTCACGCTCCTGTTCGGCCTGTGTTTAAGGAGGCGGCCGTCCTCCACTTGGTCACTCGGACACTTTTGCTCGGAAGAGCCGGTGGCACTTAGAAAAAATTCCGTGTCTCGTGAGCTCCAGGGGGGACAGGCTGGTTTTATTCATCCGTAGCCGACATGGGAACCAGCGCGGAGCGGATTGGTGTTGCGCTGGCATATACCTAAGGGGTCCCCCCCATACTCGTTCTGATGGTGTTTTGGAAAACGGGGGGAAAGTGGATGAGTACACTGACTAGTGGGACCAAATCAGGGGGACCAGGGGGAGAGGCTGATTTTGCGTGCATTTGAGGCCGGCTGCAGAACCGGCGAGGGGCGGACGCACAAGCCCGGCAGAGCCGTGGGCACTTAGAACATTTTCGCCAAGTTGGCTGTGAGCTCCAGGCGGAGACCGACATTTTTCTTCATCCGGGTTTGACCCGGGAACCGGCGTTGGACGGACGCCGTAGCCATGCAGAGCCGGTGGCACTTAGAAACTTTTCGCCAAGTTGGTGGGGACTTCCAGGCGAAGACCGACATTTTTCATCATCCGGGTTCGACCCGGGAACCGGCGTTGGACGGACGCCGTAGCCACGCAGAGCCGGTGGCACTTAGAAAATATTCGCCAAGTTGGCTGTGAGCTCCAGGCGGAGACCGACATTTTTCGTCATCCGGGTTCGACCCGGGAACCGGCGTTCGACGGACGCCGTAGCCACGCAGAGCCGGTGGCACTTAGAAAATATTCGTCAAGTTGGCTGTGAGCTCCAGGCAGAGACCGTTCGTTTTCGTCATTCGAGGGCGGCTGCAGAACCGGCGCGGGTCGGACGCACAAGCCCGGCAGAGCCGTGGGAACTTAGAAAATATTCGCCAAGTTGGTGGGGACTTCCAGGCGAAGACCGTTATTTTTCGTCATTTGAGGCCGGCTGCAGAACCGGCGCGGGTCGGACGCACAAGCCCGGCAGAGCCGTGGGCACTGAGAACATTTTCGCCAAGTTGGCTGTGAGCTCCAGGCGGTACAGACATTTTTCGTCATCCGGGTTCGACCCGGGAACCGGCGTTGGGCAGACGCTGTAGCCACGCAGAGCCGGTGGCAATTAGAAACTTTTCGCCAAGTTGGCTGTGAGCTCCAGGCAGAGACCGTTCGTTTTCGTCATTCGAGGCCGGCTGCAGAACCGGTGCGGGTCGGACGCACAAGCCCGGCAGAGCGGTGGGCACTTAGAAAATATTCGCCAAGTTGGTGGGGACTTCCAGGCGAAGACCGACATTTTTCATCATCCGGGTTCGACCCGGGAACCGGCGTTGGACGGACGCCATAGCCACGCAGAGCCGGTGGCACTTAGAAACTTTTCGCCAAGTTGGCTGTGAGCTCCAGGCGGAGATCGACATTTTTCGTCATTCGAGGCCGGCTGCAGAACCGGCGCGGGTCGGACGCACAAGCCCGGCAGAGCCGTGGGCACTTATAAAATATTCGCCAATTTGGTGGGGACTTCCAGGCGAAGACAGACATTTTTCATCATCCGGGTTCGACCCGGGTACCGGCGTTGGACGGACGCCGTAGCCACGCAGAGCCGGTGGCACTTAGAAAGTTTTCCCCAAGTTGGCTGTGAGCTCCAGGCGGAGACCGTTCGTTTTCATCATTCGAGGCCGGCTGCAGAACCGGCGCGGGTCGGACGCACAAGCTCGGCAGAGCCGTGGGCACTAAGAACATTTTCGCCAAGTTGGCTGTGAGCTCCAGGCGGAGACAGACATTTTTCGTCATCCGGGTTCGACCCGGGAACCGGCGTTGGGCAGACGCCGTAGCCACGCAGAGCCGGTGGCAATTAGAAACTTTTCGCCAAGTTGGCTGTCAGCTCCAGGCAGAGACCGTACGTTTTCGTCATTTGAGGCCGGCTGCAGAACCGGCGCGGGTCGGACGCACAAGCCCGGCAGAGCCGTGGGAACTTAGAAAATATTCGCCAAGTTGGTGGAGACTTCCAGGCGAAGACCGTTATTTTTCGTCATTTGAGGCCGGCTGCAGAACCGGCGCGGGTCGGACGCACAAGCCCGGCAGAGCCGTGGGCACTTAGAACATTTTCGCCAAGTTGGCTGTGAGCTCCAGGCGGAGACCGACATTTTTCGTCATCCGGGTTCGACCCGGGAACCGGCGTTGGGCAGACGCTGTAGCCACGCAGAGCCGGTGGCACTTAGAAACTTATCGCCAAGTTGGCTGTGAGCTCCAGGCGGAGACCGTTCGTTTTCGTCATTCGAGGCCGGCTGCAGAACCGGCGCGGGTCGGACGCACAAGCCCGGCAGAGCCGTGGGCACTTAGAAAATATTCGCCAAGTTGGTGGGGACTTCCAGGCGAAGACCGACATTTTTCATCATCCGGGTTCGACCCGGGTACCGGCGTTGGACGGACGCCGTAGCCACGCAGAGCCGGTGGCACTTAGAAAGTTTTCCCCAAGTTGGCTGTGAGCTCCAGGCGGAGACCGTTCGTTTTCGTCATTCGAGGCCGGCTGCAGAACCGGCGCGGGTCGGACGCACAAGCCCGGCAGAGCCGTGGGCACTAAGAACATTTTCGCCAAGTTGGCTGTGAGCTCCAGGCGGAGACAGACATTTTTCGTCATCCGGGTTCGACCCGGGAACCGGCGTTGGGCAGACGCCGTAGCCACGCAGAGCCGGTGGCACTTAGAAAATATTGGCACACTACATACAAACAAACACACGCACACAAAAAGATTGTACTTGTATAGATAAACGTGCAAATATTTATCAACTATCATAGAAGTTATTGACTTGTTGGGGGCTAGGGAGTATCAAGTTGATCATTATACATGAAGAAATAACCACTTTCAACGTTTGGTTTATGTTTTATGCGCGTTTTAATTTTTATTGCCAAAATCGCTTTTTCTCGCCGAGATAAGCACGTTTTCTGAAATGTCGCTCTCCCGTCACTCTAGTTAATTTGTTATAACAAAAAGGGCTGTTGGGGGCTAGGAAGTATCAAGTTGATCATTATACATGAAGAAATAACCACTTTCAACGTTTGGTTTATGTTTTACACGCGTTTTAAATTTTATTGCCGAAATCGCTTTTTCTCGCCGAGATAAGCACGTTTTCTGGAATGTCGCTCTCCCGTCACTCTAGTTAATTTGTTATAACAAAAAGGGCTGTTTGGGTCTAGGGAATATCAAGTTGATCATTATACATGAAGAAATAACCACTTTCAACGTTTGGTTTATGTTTTACACGCGTTTTAATTTTTATTGCCGAAATCGCTTTTTCTCGCCGAGATAAGCACGTTTTCTGAAATGTCGCTCTCCCGTCACTCTAGTTAATTTGTTATAACAAAAAGGGCTGTTGGGGGCTAGGGAGTTCAAGTTGATCATTATACATGAAGAAATAACCACTTTCAACGTTTGGTTTATGTTTTACACGCGTTTTAATTTTTATTGCCGAAATCGCTTTTTCTCGCCGAGATAAGCACGTTTTCTGAAATGTCGCTCTCCCGTCACTCTAGTTAATTTGTTATAACAAAAAGGGCTGTTGGGGGCTAGGGAGTATCAAGTTGATCATTATACATGAAGAAATAACCACTTTCAACGTTTGGTTTATGTTTTACACGCGTTTTAATTTTTATTGCCGAAATCGCTTTTTCTCGCCGAGATAAGCACGTTTTCTGAAATGTCGCTCTCCCGTCACTCTGGTTAATTTGTTATAATAAAAAGGGCTGTTGGAGGCTAGGGAGTATCAAGTTGATCATTATGCATGAAGAAATAACCACTTCCAACGTTTGGTTTATGTTTTACACGCGTTTTAATTTTTATTGCCGAAATCGCTTTTTCTCGCCGAGATAAGCACGTTTTCTGAAATGTCGCTCTCCCGTCACTCTAGTTAATTTGTTATAACAAAAAGGGCTGTTGGGGGCTAGGGAGTATCAAGTTGATCATTATACATGAAGAAATAACCACTTTCAACGTTTGGTTTATGTTTTACACGCGTTTTAATTTTTATTTCCGAAATCGCTTTTTCTCGCCGAGATAAGCACGTTTTCTGAAATGTCGCTCTCCCGTCACTCTAGTTAATTTGTTATAACAAAAAGGGCTGTTGGGGGCTAGGGAATATCAAGTTGATCATTATACATAAAGAAATAACCACTTTCAACGTTTGGTTTATGTTTTACACGCGTTTTAATTTTTATTGCCGAAATCGCTTTTTCTCGCCGAGATAAGCACGTTTTCTGAAATGTCGCTCTCCCGTTGTTAGGGTTTATAAACTATCTTGATCGTATGATTATGTTGGGATGTAGACTAGAATGATGAACTTTGTTTGAACTTTTTACCTTCCCGTGATTCTGAACAGTTGAACCATTCAGTTGTTGAAACTCTCCAGGTGGTGTGGAGGCGTCCTTGTTTTGCTCCACTAGAATTTATGTCCACGGCCTCGTGGAGCGATAAACTGGGACCCTCCCAAGTGGTTAATCATTTGCTGAGGTGCCCACTACACATGTCAAATGTCACCCCCACCTTGGCTGACTCTCACCCCCACCCTTCTTCTCTCAATAAAGACTCTCTTGCATGACTTCAACGGCAGACTTTGTTCGGACATTGCTGTATCTACAGTAACGAACAAATTCTCCACTTGCAAGTGTTCAAAGGGCATACTGTCTCTCTGTGTGGTTCTTGCAAAATAAGTTAGAGTTAGAACATCCCTAACATTTTGGTGCCGTGACCCGGATCCCACATACCCGTTGCTGACCGACTGAGGACAACGTGCTGCTTTCCGTCGACGGGCCAGCGTCTATTAGGTGGACCTGGTTAAGAAAGTCCTGGGGAGTGAATTCTTCGCTGGGCCAGCATCTTAGGTCTGCCTTCGTCTGACAGCGGCGGATAGACGGGATCCGGCAGTGCAACGAACCAGGGGACAAGTAAGTTAAAGCCCTAAAATTGTGTGAAGTGCACGGTATATAGCTTGGGTTTAAGTCCCAGTGGAAGGAACAGACTAAGGAAAACAGAGCTTCCTTTTCATTCATTGAGGAGGTGCGTAGATTCTTCTTTGTCTGTTCTTCCAAGCTACAGGATCTGGCTTGGGTTGGAGTCCCAGTGGAAGGAACGTGCTAAGGAACACAGAGCTTCTTTTTTGTGATTCAAAGAAGGGTGTAGATTTTTCTTTGTACGTTTTTCCTAGCCATAGAATAGCTTGGGTCCAAGACCCAGTGGAGGGAACGGGTTAAAAGAGACAGAGCTTCTTTTTCTTAATTGGAGAAGGGCGTAGATTCTTTTTTGTCCGTTTTTTTTCCCAGCTGTTTGGAAGGGTTTTTGCACCCATCCGGGATAGGCCTAAAAGTTAAAAAGCGCTAAGTTGTGTGATTGAGTGTGTGACTGGTAGGATAATTTGACTAAGAGGCAATTGTTGTTGAACGGTCAATTTAAACCTGCATTGAGGATCCTCAAAGAAATAATTTTTATTTTATATAAATCCTGAAAAACCAAGTTAAGATGGGAAATAAAAACGGTAAATCTCTAGCTCTTGAAGGAGATGAGAAGTACATGGCGAGTAGATTTCTTAATTGTATGCAATACATGCCAAAGTGGAAGAAAAAGTATGGAGTAGAAGGGAAGTTGAAAGTTGAAGTGTGGAAAATAGTGGTTGATGCTTTGGAGGAGAGTGTGGCTAGGAAGACAAAAGGACTGAGAAAGGAAAGAAAAGAGGGAGAATTGCAATGTGCTAGAGTGTGGTTGAAAGCTTCACAAGAGAGAAGAGAACAAATTCAAAAGACAAAAAATATAAAGGTGAAAAGTGATGAGGCCGCAAGTATGTTTGTCAGGCCGGAAGACAATGAGGCTACAGTGCCCAGGCGCGCTGTCTCAGCCGCAGCTCAAGCAGAGGAGCAAGAAGAGCTTTCCGCTCCTGTGCAAAACTTGTATCCAAGTTTAACAGACCTGCACCCTCCCCCATACAATAGCAAAAAAGGTCAGGGTCACGTAATTAGAAGTCCTGTGCAAACAAGAACTATGACCAATGCTGCTAGATTTTCTCAAACTTTAGACAATGTTGATGTGTGCCCAATGATACAGGTGCCAAACCCTATTGTAGGGGAAGGCTACCCTCTACATACATCTGTTTTTCGGCCATGGACTTTGGAAGAGGCAAGAAAAGCAGTTGAAGGGGTTACCCCTGTTGCAGAAGACCCAGATAAATGGGCAGAAGACATGGCTGGAATCATACATTCCTATAGACTGAATGGGCATGAGGCAGGAGAAGCTGCAATGTCTTCTTTGGGAAAAGACTGGGCCAAGGTTAGAGGAAATTATACAGGTAGAAATAACCAAGGACCTTTCCCCTATCCTGTTGAGGGAAATCAGTTGAGAGGGGAGTATATAGCACAATGGAATGATCTTGTGCAAAGAGTGCGAAATATATTTCAAAGACGAGCGAATTATGGTCATTTAGCAGGAATAAAACAGAAGCCTGGGGAAGATACTGATGATTTTCGCTTGAGATTTGAAAAAGAATTTAGGGTGCATAGTGGCATCCCATTTAATGATGCAGCTGAGAGTGCTTATCAGCAACAGTTTAAAAATGCACTCCTCACTGGTTTCCGTCCTGAAATTGGCAATTGGGTGAGGAAACACTTGGTGGAAGTGGACACTGCTAGCGTTACAACAACCATGCAGTGGGCCAGACATGCTGAAAAAGTGATCAAAAAAGGGCCAAGTTCTGATGTATTTCATCTCGACGATGATGATGAGGACCTAGATGAAGATAAAACTGTCTTCTTTCGAGGCTCCCAACGGAGCAGAGGAAGAGGTCAACCGGGTCGTAGGCCACCATACAATTCAAAACCCCCATCAGATTCTGAAAACTGTTGGAACTGTGGGAAACGAGGACACTTTGCAAGAGAGTGTCGATATGCAAAACAAGACCAATCAAAGGGTGGAGGAAGGGGCAGAGGTAAAGCCAAATTCTCAGCATGACTAGATTCCTCCCCTTTGACCTCTTGTGATCCTACAGAGGAAGAAATAGTAGATGTCCATACAGCATGGGACATTTTGAGTACATTAAAAGAAAAACCACATGTTACCTTAAACGTTGGAGGAAGTGATGTAGAGTTTTTGTGTGATACCGGGGCTTGTAAAACCGTAATAAAAACTAAAGTCCCTAATCTAAAGGCCTCCCAAAATACTATTTGGGTGAAATCTGCTGATGGGCAGGTACACAAGGAGAGTATCTCCAACCCAGTTGAAGTAAGGGATGATGAAACTGGAAACATGGCTTCAGTCTCGATTGTCCTATCCCCAAAATGCCCCATAAACCTGCTGGGTCGAGATCTGATGACTAGATTGGGAATTGCAATAATTCCAGTAAAGGGTGGCATGCGAGCATGTAGAGTGAGAGATGTTGATTTATACGCTGCACAAGCAGGTGAACAAATTTGCTGTTCGTCTGACATCTCTGTTGAACAGAATCCCAAGCTACCAAACAGTTTACTGAGTGAAGCCCGAAAGCAATTGTCACGACCTGAATCAGAAATGTCTTGTAATCAATTACATGTCACCATGAATATTCTCACTGATCCACAAGATGAATATATTGAAAGTTTTCTCAGTGACACAGAAGTAACCTTAACAATCACTGCTCTGTACACTGATCGCAGGTCATTTGCACCTGCTGCTGTGCTCCTGCCCGCTCCTAAAAAAGACAAATACAAGTTGTCGGCTGTACCCCACATTTCATTGTTTAAACCTCACAGTATAACATGGGCAGATGTGGGTTGCCGAATTAAACTTGCCGAATCTATCACTGATTATGAGGACAAAGGTGATGGGTGGAGCTACAGTACCAGTTGTGACATGTGGAAGCAAACAGTGTGTGAAGTGGCTCATGGAAGGGCATGCGCTTATGCGCTTCCCTGACTAGTTAATGTTTGTTTGACTGAGATGGAGGAGAGGGAATTGGCTGAGCTTCCTGAAGAGCTATGGACAAAGGGCCCATCTGATGTAGGACTTTTAAAGTCCATTCCCCCAGTACAGATCAAACCAAGATCAGAGTGGCGTCCAAGAGTTAAGCAATATCCTTTAAAACAGGAGGCAATGAATGGGATTGCCCCTGTCATAAATGATCTTTTGTCAGGAGGGATTATTAGGAAGTGCTCAGATTCTCCTTGCAACACTCCTATTTTTCCAGTCCGAAAGGCCAACAAGATTGATTGGCGAATGATACAAGATTTACGAGCAGTAAATGAGGCAATACAAACAAGAGCACCTAATGTGCCTGACCCGCACACACTTCTGAACACTTTGAAACCTAACCAGAAGTTTTTCACAGTGATTGATCTTAGCAATGCATTTTTCTCAGTGCCAATCCACCCAGACTCACAGTTTTGGTTTGCGTTTACCTTTAAAGGACAAAGTTATACGTACACCAGATTGCCGCAGGGATTTGCTGATAGTCCAACTATTTTCACTCAAGCTATCATGGCATGTTTGGCTGATTTTCAAATTTCAAACAAAAGCCAACTTCTAGTCTATGTAGATGATCTCTTGATAGCCTCTGAAACTGAAGCTGCTTGCAAGGAAGACTCCTTAGCTTTGTTACACTATCTCTGTAAAGCAGGGAATAAAGTAAGCAAAAATAAACTACAATGGGTCAAACAGGAGGTGAACTATTTAGGTCACACGTTGTCAGCTGCTGGAAGACAGATACAAAAAACCAGAAAACAAATCCTTGCAGATGCACCAAAACCTGAGACAAAAAAACAAATGATGTCATTTTTGGGGCTCTGCAATTACTGCAGAGCATGGATCCCACATTATGCAGAAAAGACGCAACCATTGCTGAATATTGTGCATGGAGTCCCCATGGCAATGACAGAAAAAATAATATGGACACCAGTAGCGGAGGATGCTTTTGTAGTACTGAAACAGGCTTTGATGGAAACTACAACCCTTATCTTACCAGACTACAATAAAACGTTTGTGCAAACGGTAGACTGCAGGAATCGTTTTATGACCTCAGTGTTGCTGCAGAGTCATGGCAGTAAACTAAGACCAATTGCATTTTATTCAAAAAAATTGGATCCAGTGGCTCAATCGTTACCAGACTGTGTCCAAGCAGTATGCGCAGCAGCGCTTGCAGTGACACTATCCGCAGATGTGGTCCTTTTCCACAAAATGGACTTGTTGGTTCCACATGCTGTAGATGTGTTGCTACTGCAAAGCAAAATGAACTTTTTGTCACCCGCCAGACACCTATCCTACACTGCTACACTTCTGTCACAACCGCATATTATGATAAAAAGGTGCACAGTCCTAAATCCAGCAACATTGATCCCGTTGCCAGAGGATGGAACCCCACATAATTGTTTAGATGCTACAGAACATCTACAGCTACCTAGACAAGATTTAAGTGACACTCCACTTGATAAAGGGGAAAAGTGGTTTGTGGATGGATCATGTTCAAAGGATCCTAAAGGGAACAATCAAAGTGGTTATGCAATTGTGAAGTTGCCAAACCGGATTATTGAAGCAGAGAAGCTTCCATGCAATCGGTCAGCGCAAGCTGCTGAGCTGATTGCACTGACAAGAGCTTGTCAATTAGCAAGAGATAAGGAAGTCACTGTATACACAGACAGTCAGTATGCGTTTTCTACTCTGTTCTATTTTGCAAAACAATGGGAGCGCAGGGGGATGACAACATCAACCGGTAAGCCGGTTACCCATGCCTCCTTGTTGAAAGACTTGTTGCAGGCCATCCGTTTACCTGCTAAACTTGCTGTGTGTAAATGTGCTGCTCACACCACAGGCACAGATGAAGTCTCAAATGGAAACAGATTTGCAGACAAAATCGCTAAGGAAGCAGCAGCAGGGAAACATGGCCATGAAATTTTTTTAATAGATTCAGAGGACACGCAACTCATAGATAAAACTATACTGACAGACATGCAGGGCAATGCTCCAATGGTGGAAAAACGAATGTGGGCGACAAAAGGTGCAGTTGTGGCTACAGATAATATCCACCGCATCAATGACAACCTGTTTTACCAAAATCACTTTTTAAGGCAGCAGCAATTGCGACACATGGGCCTTGCCATGTGTCGACAGGAGGGATGAGGTCCATCATACATCAACAATTCACTACCTTTGGTTTAGATGCTTACTTAAAAAATTTTTGTAAAGCATGTCCTGTTTGTGTGAAACATAATCCACAAGGAAACATGAGACCTAAGAGAGGCTCCTTTCCAAAACCGTCTTACCCATTCCAAATCATGCACATGGATTTTATTGAACTCACACAAAGTGGACCTCACAAATACTGCCTAGTGATGATTGATGCATTTTCCAAATGGGTTGAAATAGTTCCATCTAAACGAGCAGATGCCTTAACAGTGGCAAAAGCCATTTGCAAAACCGTCATACCGGTTCATGGCATCCCACAGATCATTTACAGTGACAATGGTCCACACTTTGTGAACCAAGTTGTACAAAACATGGCTGTACACCTTGGGATAACGTTAAAAAACCACTGTGCTTGGCACCCATCCAGTGCAGGCCTGGTTGAACGAGCAAACGCTACTATCAAAAGCAGGTTGAAAAAATGCATGGAATCAACAGGCAGAGCCTGGCCAGAGTGCCTAGACTTGGTGAAACTCTATATGAGAATCACCCCCAATTCAGAAGGGCTAACGCCTTTTGAAATTATACATGGGAGACCATATAGACTACCTGTGTTCCCTGCAGATTTGCAAAAAGCAGATGAAGAACAGACCTTGGCAGATTACATGATCAGAACACTCAAAATGAAAGATGTGTTAAACGCAAATTTACTGCCGCCTGGTCTTCTCTCCCCACAGGTTGATAACCTCATTAAGCCAGGAGACTGGGTCTACATCAAGGTCATCAAAAGAAAGAACTGGGCCAGCCCGCGGTGGGAGGGACCATTCCAAGTCTTGCTGACTACCCCCACTGCAGTAAAGATTGCTGAACGGCCCAGCTGGATTCACCTCAGCCACTGCAAGTTGCAGAGAGTGCTGGACCCCTCATTCGGAGTGGTGGGGAAGGCCGACTTCAAAGGAGTTTCATCGTTTAGGGTGGAACGTCTCAACGTCGGTGAAGAATTCAGCGATCCCCACTCCGCTAGGCGAGGAGATGTCCCGGCGTCTCTGCCATCCTAGTAGCAACGGAATTCCATATGCCAGGTGGATTCTATGCTGCGCTGTGGTTGGAGTGTGCTATGGTTTGTGGGCTCATCTGAATGGACCAATGGACAGTGTCATTCGTGGAAGAAGATGGTCACATGATGAGAATTTCGAGGACTGGTCATGGGACCCCAGAAACCCATACGAAACCAACGCTTGGTACCGATATGTGAAGTTCAGTGTGAGAGCTCACACACAGGAGGGATGCTATGTGTGTTCCAAACTCCCTCCTTCCTCCACGCAAGTTCACTTGGAGGCGAGAGCAATGAATGTCACTGAAGCAAAATGTATGGCATCCATAGGAGAAATTGGATATCAACACCGTGCTGTCACAGTCAGTGATGCCGACCCTTTCCGCCCTGGACTTGCAGACGGTACCTGTGATCAGCTTTTCTGGACAAATCTCAATGTGACTGTTAAAGGACGAACATTGCCGCAAGTGGCCTACACAGAGAGACCAGCTGGAGTGAACTACACATGTTACATCCAAGGAAACGAGACCCACAAATGCATCAACGACGACTGCTCTCCAGGAGGAAACTGGATGGGAGCTTTGGACATCACCGCTGAGTGTCAGGATAAGAGAGCCATTTCAAGTGGTGAGGGATCTCCCACCGATATGGCTGCGCCATCTAACGGGACCTACTTCATACAGAATGGCTGGTGGCTTTGTGGTCACAAGGTTTATCCGATGCTGCCCGCCAACTGGACAGGAGTGTGTGCTCCAGTGTGGGTGACAGACCACACTTACAGGATACAACACCATCAGCTGACGACAGCACACAACTCTTCTGGACGTCGACGCAGGGCTGTTGCAACCTTTGACCCTCATGACCCTGTCTGGGGTGCGAACGTGCCAGATGATCATAAAATATGGTCCGTCGGAGACAAAGTTGTTCATGCGCTTTTTCCTTGGATCGGAGTTGGAAAACAAGCACTCTACATCGAGACACTGAACTATCGTTTCCAATCGTTTGTGAATCTCTCGCTGCAGGTCAATGATGGTCAAAACAGAGAGATTGAGGCTATTAGGCTAATGGTCTTACAAAACAGGATGGTTCTGGACTTGATGACTGCAGCGCAAGGTGGTGTGTGCCACATTATTGGGACCTCCTGTTGCACATACATACCAGGAGAAAATGACACGCACATCAACGACGCCATGAATTCACTGAAGAACTTACAGCAGGCCATGTCAAAAGACAAAGTCCCACACCAATGGGATTTCCTTTCGTGGCTATTCTCTGGCAACTGGTGGCAACTGCTGTTGAAATTTGTGGCTCCTGTGCTTTTTGTGCTTGTGTTGATGTGCTTATTTACAACTTGTGTTATCCCGTGTTTGAAGTCTGCTGTATCAAGACTTTTGTCTTCTACCATAGCACAAGTGCAAATACAACATATCAGACATGTCAAATGTGATGACTATGACGGCTGAACAAACACGAGCAGTTTTTGTCTTGACTGTTGTTATTGATAACATTATGGTCGCCTAAGGCAGAGGGACCGTGTGAGACTTTTCCTGCATTATAACATCTTGCCGCAGGTTTTTCACTCACACACTAAAATTGATCTATGTAGATTGCGTAGATGATGTTTAGCCGAGCATGTTTTACAGAAACTTAATGATTTGACCATCGAAAATGCTTCGCAAGTGATGGGTACAATGATGTGCTGTTTCTGTGTTTTTATTTTATTGTTATTTTTCTTCATTATATTTTCTTACTTATGTTTTATTGATCGGGGTGAGCATAATCATATGATAAACAGGAGGGATATGTTAGGGTTTATAAAGTATCTTGATCGTATGATTATGTTGGGATGTAGACTAGAATGATGAACTTTGTTTGAACCTTTTACCTTCCCGTGATTCTGAACAGTTGAACCATTCAGTTGTTGAAACTCTCCAGGTGGTGTGGAGGCGTCCTTGTTTTGCTCCACTAGAATTTATGTCCACGGCCTCGTGGAGCGATAAACTGGGACCCTCCCAAGTGGTTAATCATTTGCTGAGGTGCCCACTACACATGTCAAATGTCACCCCCACCTTGGCTGACACTCACCCCCACCCTTCTTCTCTCAATAAAGACTCTCTTGCATGACTTCAACGGCAGACTTTGTTCGGACATTGCTGTATCTACAGTAACGAACAAATTCTCCACTTGCAAGTGTTCAAAGGGCATACTGTCTCTCTGTGTGGTTCTTGCAAAATAAGTTAGAGTTAGAACATCCCTAACACCCGTCACTCTAGTTAATTTGTTATAACAAAAAGGGCTGTTGGGGGCTAGGGAATATCAAGTTGATCATTATACATGAAGAAATAACCACTTTCAACGTTTGGTTTATGTTTTACACGCGTTTTAATTTTTATTGCCGAAATCGCTTTTTCTCGCCGAGATAAGCACGTTTTCTGAAATGTCGCTCTCCCGTCACTCTAGTTAATTTGTTATAACAAAAAGGGCTGTTGGGGGCTAGGGAGTATCAAGTTGATCATTATACATGAAGAAATAACCACTTTCAACGTTTAGTTTATGTTTTACACGCGTTTTAATTTTTATTGCCGAAATCGCTTTTTCTCGCCGAGATAAGCACGTTTTCTGAAATGTCGCTCTCCCATCACTCTGGTTAATTTGTTATAATAAAAAGGGCTGTTGGAGGCTAGGGAGTATCAAGTTGATCATTATACATGAAGAAATAACCACTTTCAACGTTTGGTTTATGTTTTACACGCGTTTTAATTTTTATTGCCGAAATCGCTTTTTCTCGCCGAGATAAGCACGTTTTCTGAAATGTCGCTCTCCCGTCACTCTGGTTAATTTGTTATAATAAAAAGGGCTGTTGGAGGCTAGGGAGTATCAAGTTGATCATTATACATGAAGAAATAACCACTTTCAACGTTTGGTTTATGTTTTACACGCGTTTTAATTTTTATTGCCGAAATCGCTTTTTCTCGCCGAGATAAGCACGTTTTCTGAAATGTCGCTCTCCCGTCACTCTAGTTAATTTGTTATAACAAAAAGGGCTGTTGGAGGCTAGGGAGTATCAAGTTGATCATTATACGTGAAGAAATAACCACTTTCAACGTTTGGTTTATGTTTTACGCGCGTTTTAATTTTTATTGCCGAAATCGCTTTTTCTCGCCGAGATAAGCACGTTTTCTGAAATGTCGCTCTCCCGTCACTCTGGTTAATTTGTTATAATAAAAAGGGCTGTTGGAGGCTAGGGAGTATCAAGTTGATCATTATACTTGAAGAAATAACCACTTTCAATGTTTGGTTTATGTTTTACACGCGTTTTAATTTTTATTGCCGAAATCGCTTTTTCTCGCCGAGATAAGCACGTTTTCTGAAATGTCGCTCTCCCGTCACTCTGGTTAATTTGTTATAATAAAAAGGGCTGTTGGAGGCTAGGGAGTATCAAGTTGATCATTATACATGAAGAAATAACCACTTTCAACGTTTGGTTTATGTTTTACACGCGTTTTAATTTTTATTGCCGAAATCGCTTTTTCTCGCCGAGATAAGCACGTTAGAGAGAAAGACAAGGTGGCTTCCTTTGATGTCAATTGTTATGCAATTGTAGCAGGTGTTTATGCTAATGAGTATGGCATCCTTGTGTGACATCCGGTCAGGTGTCACATCCTGATTTGGCATCCTTATGTGACATCCGGTCAGGTGTCGCATCCTGTGTCAGGTGTCACATCCTGATTTGGCATCCTTGTGTGACATCCGGTCAGGTGTCTCATCCTGTGTCAGGTGTCACATCGTGTTGTGACATCCTCTGATGTCAGACAGAAAGGCGCCATCTCGTGGGGTCAGGTGTTACACGATGATGCTCGTCCCATCCTGGGTCAGGTGTTACATGGTGATGCTCGTCCCATCCGGTCAGGTGTTCTATCCTGGTGTCAGACAGAGAGGCGTCATCTCGTGCGTCAGACAGAAAGGCGCCATCTTGGCTGGCCAAGATGGCGTCTTCCTGGTTGTCGCGGGGGGAGATGGCTCTATTGGTTATTGCGGCATGTCTGGGCATGTATTTTTTACTTTACCAAGCTATTTTAGCTATTTTAGCTATCGCCATATTGGTCATGGTTAATATTACGCTGGTGTACATGCTAAACATGCTAATGTGTTTGATGGCCTGATGGTGCATGTATTGGGGGGTATCACCAGTCAATGTGTAAATTGATGAAAGCGGATGAAGACAAACTGTCTTCATTTTACCAGAGTTTTTTCGCATCACATATGATGTGTAAATGGATGAAGGTGGATGAAGACGAGCCGTCTCCGTTTTACCAGAGTGTTTTTGCATCACATAACCTCGGAGGTGTGACATTTCCCCCCAGCCAAGTTTGAAGGGCTGATGAAGACAAGCCCCTCCACCAATCATTAGCTTTAGCAGAGTGTTTTCGCATCACATGACCCCGAGGGGTGTGCTCTTTTCGGCCCGCCAAGTTTGAAGTTAGTTTGGGGCAGACAACCATCAATCATTTGAGAGAGCAGACCGGCGCAGAAGCTCTGAGCAGCTGAGTCGGAGAGTGCTGAATACTGTACCGAGATGGTTAAAGGTGAGTGTTGCTAGTTTTTTTATCAATATATTAATACATTAAGCTTATTATCAGGCACTAAGGTTATTTGTAAAAACATGATGTAATGTTTATGTATTGTGTCATAGATATCATCGTTTATGCTGATGTTCATGATCCTCGTAAGTAAATGTAAGTATTTACATGAATATATTACTCTTATTTTTTCTACTTTATAATACTTTTTTTCATTCACCTACAGCCCCATTCAACGATGATCTTAGCGGGGTTTTTCTTACACAATCAGACTACGGTGAGTGAATGTGGTATTCATCTAGGGTTGTTAATATAAATGCTACTGGTTTAAGATTTATTTTATGTATGTACCAGACCTCATAGCCGCCGCTGAAGAGGATATCAGAAAAAACGGGCTGCCGACAGAAGCTGATTCAGAAACAGCGCAGGCATTAGCAGACATCTCTCAACGGTGTTTCAAAATACCTGAGCCGCAGGAGTCAAGCGCACCAGAGTCACGTGCTAGCATTGGGCCTTGTGCAGACCGGCAGAAGGTGGAGCCGGAAGCGTTGACTGACACAGAATTGGCGGATGCTTTAAGTGCATACGAATGTGTGAACCACCCTCACAAATCGACAAACAAAGTTAAAGGTATACTTTTTTTATATGTTATCATTCGACTAACTATTTTTTGCTATTATAGCTGTTTTACTGATTTTAAATATCTACCCTCCAGCCAAACGCCGTTTCACGAGTCGTGGGGTTCAAAAGGAAAGGAGGAGGAGGAGCCGCTGGGCCGCCATCTACAACGCGAGCCGTCAGACCAACAGTGCGCGAGAGTCGGCACGCGAGGGTCATCACCATAACAATAGAAGACGAGAGTGTGGTGGTAACTGCATTTACAAAAGTCGACTCCAAGAGTCTTTTAGGGTTATACGAATCCTGACGAAATTGGCTGAATCAACTTAGATCACTGTTTGTACTATTTCTGTTGTGTTTTTTTTTTTTAAAGAAATATAATGGAGCGTTGTAACCTGTCGTCAACAGAGTCAGATTTCCTAACAAGCATGAATGAAATAGATTTGCAACCATGTTCTGAAACGGGCACAAACCAAAGAAGTAACGCATCTGAGTTAGATTTGCTTAGCGTTAACAATGATATTGATTTGCTATCGGCTGATGCGTCTGACGATCATGTGTCAGATCTGCTCTTGGTTCTCAACAATATGAATGCTGCTGTGTCGGGGGGTGAGAGCCCCCTAACCCCCGATATGCTTACACATTTACAAACTGCCGTAGATGATTTGAACAATCAAAGTTTGAATGAAGGTAGACAGAGTCCTACACCGATCCCGCCACAATTGGTAGAAATTATAGAGAAATTAAACAACCATGCTAATGATAACAACGGCCGTATCAGTCCCGATATTCCTATACACCTGCTAACTATGATCAGAAATCTAAATACACAGCCTATGGTTGACCAGTTGCCCGTTAATCCTGTTGACCCTCTTCCATCTGCTATCGAAGTCGACACACCAACATTTCAACACATGCCTCACCAACCTAGCAACTGTTCTGTAATAATTGATCATCAAATAGATGCTATAGATGCCGACACATCAACATTTCAACACATGCCTCACCAACCTAGCAACTGTTCTGTAATAAACGAGCATCAGATTGATGCTATTGATGCTAATGATGAAAACACACACACAGATATGTTTGTGAATAATGTCAATTCCCAACAAGGTGGTTCTGTTGTAGTTAGCAGACCGCATTTCAATAATGTGGAGGTAAGGAACCAGCTAAATATACCATCACAAACGAACATCAATGATTTTGCAACCTTATACCTCCAGATTGAGGATAAAATCGATGATGTCATGCGCGAGGTGGATAGGCTGGCACAACAAGGTGATGTGATTCAGGTTGAGTTAGTGGGTGGTAATGAGAGAGCGCATATCTACAGGCAAAAGAGTGACATAAACTCTATCAGAGATAATGTAACAGACATGCTCGAACGTCTAGCTCAATCAAACACAGAGCTTCTTGCCGACGACAGCTTAGAGCTTGTTGTGCAAATAGTCACACCGTTACAAGGTGGTGGTGGAATGTGGCGCAGGTTGGTAAACAGTACCAACAGAGAAATTTTGAGGTTGAAAAAAACGCATTTACACATACCCCGTAACAAAGACAACAAGCTATGTTTTGCTTTGTCACTAACCTATCTGCTAAATAACACACTAACAGCAAAACAGGCCACAAGGCATGCACGACTTTTACACGAGAGTGTAGGGTTGAATTGCCAGACACCTGTGAGTCTAGGGGATGTCCACAAATTTGAAAAAATCCTCAAACGGAAAATAATTGTAATGTATCGAAAAGAGGATTGTCGTCCGATGACTTTTTTTGACACGCGTTACCCCGCATCAGATGAAGACACTTTATTTGTCTTACTACTCGAGGGTCATTTCTATGGTGTGAAAGCTATAGAGGCGTTTGTTGGTCACGCTTACTTTTGCAGACATTGCTATAAGGGGCACGAGAATTGGCATCAACACCGTTGTGCAGGGCATTGTGATGTTTGTCTCGACCCGTTTTGTAAACAAAAGCGGTTTAAGCGAATCATCTGCCCTGATTGTAACAAAACTTGTCGTAATGAGGAATGCTTTGCCAAACATAAAGAGGCCCGGGTGGCGAATCGTGTGAGCAACTGCAGCTCATACAAAAAATGCATCCAATGTGGTCTGCAATATTATGTGAAAGCTGATGGCACAGGTGCTAAACATCGCTGCCCTGTTAACAGGTGTACTGTCTGTGACGAGGTTTTGAGTCAAAACGATGCTCTGTTAAACCCTCACGTGTGTTACATACAGCCCATCAAGCCTCATCCACCTTGCAAAGATGTAGTCTACTACGATTTTGAAACCTATGTAGATACAGATGGTTTCCACAAACCTTTTCTCATCTGCTGTAAATCAAATAGATTGGAGAAACATTGGTTTGGTGACGAATGCGTTGATGATTTTCTTAGTTTTTTTCGAAACCCCCGGTTTAAACAAACGACATTTGTCGCGCATAATGCGAGAGGTTTTGATTCATACATCTTGATAAAGAGAATGCTCGAACTCGGTATCAAACTTGACATTCTGATGCAAGGGAGTAAAGTTTTGTCATTTGTCGATTTAGACATGAAATCCCGATATATAGACTCTCTCTCATTTCTGACCATGCCCCTAAGTGCGATGCCTAAGGCCCTCGGGTTTGAAGATAAATCAAAGGGGTATTTTCCGCACAAATTCAGCTCTTTAGAACATCTAAACTATGTAGGGTGTTACCCTGACCGTGCGCACTACGGTGTCGATCGGATGTCACCCTCTCAACGAGCTAAGTTTGATGAATGGTACGACAATGAAGCTAATGGTGTGTTCGATTTTGCTAAGCAGGCGATAGCCTATTGTAAGAATGATGTTGACCTGTTAATGTTGGGGAGTGAGAAATTCAGGGGTGAGTTTTTTGAAGCCACAGGAACAGATCCATTCAAAGCTGTGACAATTGCGTCGGCGTGCATGAATGTTTTTCGCTTCCTCACCCCTCAAACACTAGCCATCACACCTTCAGACAACTATATGCGTCAGTATAAAGCCTTCTCACATGATGCTATACAATACCTGCTATGGATCATGCATAGCCAGAATATTCACATCAGACATGCGTTGAACGGAGGTGAGGTCATGATAGATAAGTACACTGTGGACGGTTATACCGAAATTGACGGTGTAAAAATAGTGTTTGAGTATTTTGGTTGTTATCACCATGGCTGTTCAGAATGCTACGATCTCACCAAAATATGCCCGACAACAAAACGCCCCTTTCAGGAGAGGTTTGATAGCACCCAAAAGAAAATTCAGGAACTACAGCTTAAACAGGATGTGCACCTTGTAATCATGTGGGAGCACGAGTGGTTGCAGATGAAAAAGGTGAACATACAGGTGAAGGAATTCCTGAAAAAGGCCAAATTCCCCACACCTTTCAAGCCGAGGCAAGCCCTCTTTGGAGGTCGAACAAACGCGTTCGTTTTAAGATACACAGCAGAACCTGACGAGCGTGTGTTGTATGTTGATGTAACGTCATTATACCCTTACATAAATAGCACAGGCATCTACCCCATGGGGCATCCGACGATTATCCATGATGGTTTTAAAGACCCCATATCGTATTTCGGCTTCATCAGCGCCACAGTCAACCCACCACGTGGTTTGTATTTGCCGATCTTACCCTTCAAAACAGCTAAAGGTAAACTTGTCTTCACACTGTGTCGTACATGCGCTGAGCTCAATAATCAACAAACAGCATGTAGACATGATGATGATCAAAGATCGTTAACAGGTGTTTGGACAACCCCTGAATTTGTTAAGGCACTCGACCTTGGCTACACGGTTGCAAGTATTACAGAAGTATGGCACTACACAAGAACAAGCGACACAATTTTTCAGGGTTATATGCGCACATTTCTTAAAGGTAAACAAGAGTCTTCAGGTTATCCGGCTCACGTGGTCAACCAAGCTGATAGACAAAAATACATTGAAAATTACGCAACTCACCAGGGTATCCAGCTCGACCCTTCTAAAATTGCTGTAAACCCAGGAAAAAGACAAGTGTCAAAACTCTGTCTTAACAACTTGTGGGGTAAGCTCGCGCAGCGTGAGAACATGGCAAACACCAAAATTGTGACAATTTCTGAGGAGTTTTTTGAACTTCTGTTTTCAGGCCTGTACGACGTGAGGTTTTTCCACTTCATTAGTGAAAAGCTTTCGATTGTACAGTATTGTCTCCACACAAACACAGAGATACCTGCGTCAAAAACATCAAATGTGGCTGCAGCGTGTTTCACGACAGCCTATGCACGTTTGAAAATGTATAGCTATTTGGAGGTTTTACAGAGGAGAGTGCTTTACACCGACACCGACCGCATCGTGTACACTGTGAAACCGGGTGAAAGTGTTCTTCCTCTAGGGGATTATCTGGGTGATTTGACAGATGAGCTCTCGAATGACACCATTCAAGAATTTGTCTCTGCAGGGCCAAAAACTTACGCTTACCGAACGAGGGAGACAGGTCGCGTTGTAATGAAGGTTAAGGGGATCACGCAGACTCACGAGAGCGGTCAAAACATCAATCTCGATAGCATGCTCGGTTTGGTTCAGGGTTACATTGACACAGCAGGTGCCCACTCAGATGTGCTATACGCCCCCCAACACAGCATTGTTCGTGATAAGAGGGGGTTTCATCTCAGAAACACGTCATTCTCCAAACGGCTTCGTGTGGTCTATGATAAAAGGAGGTTACTCGAGCGAGGCACCACTGAACCCTTTGGTTATTGACAACTCTCTATCCATACGTGTGTGTGTGTGTGTGTGTGTGTGTGTGTGTGTGTGTGTGTGTGTGTGTGTGTGTGTGTGTGTGTGTGTGTATGCGTGTGGAAATGGCTTTTAATCAGGTTGATTTTGACCCTAGATTAGAACTTCCTTTTTCATCTTTAGTAGCAGGGCCTTCTGGTTGTGGCAAAACCTTTTGTGTAAAAAATGTATTGGAAAATCCTGAACATGTTTTGAGAAAAAAACCTGATAATATTGTGTGGGTCTACACATCATATCAACCGATGTACGATGAGCTCAAAAGGCTGAATAAAGAAATCACATTTATCAAAGGACTGCCTGAATCTTTTGATGACGAGAAGCTGTTCCCGCCGCAGCAACATCATCTGCTGATTTTGGATGACATCGTCTTCCAGGCTTCGGATAATCCAGAAGTGGTTCGAATATTCACTCAATATCGACATCATAAAAATTTAAGCGTTATAATGCTGACACAGAATGTATTCCACCAGGGGAAATTCAGCCGCACAATCAGTTTAAACAGTAATTATTTGATTTTGTTCAAAAACCCGCGCGATAAATTACAAGTGAATGTTCTGGCAAATCAGATTTGCCCTAGCAATCGGAAGTTTTTCCTAGAGTGTTTTGAGGATGCTACAAAGGACCCGCATGGCTATTTACTGATAGATTTGACACCATCTTGTCCAGAACAATATAGACTGCGGACAGGTGTACTACATAACCAGTGGCCTACTGTTTATATCCCTAAACAATAAAACCATGACAAAACTATTAAAAACAAACGCAGCGCTACTCCGCTCTCTGTTTACATCCAAACCTGCCAAACGTAAGCATTTACTCCTTAGAGGTCCTGCTAGTCTAGTGAAAGCATTGTGTGAGATTGCTTTGAATCTTTTGAAAGGGCATATCCCTCTAAAATCAAAACATTATCAAAAACTTCAAAAACAAAAGAAAAACATCCGCTTTCTGGCTGATAAGAAAAATACGTTGAAGAAGAAAAGAGCTGTGTTGGTTCAGAAGGGCGGTTTTATACTACCACTGTTGGCCACTTTTGCACCTGTTCTGGGGAGCCTCGCCGGCGCTTTCATAAACAAATGAGAAATGAGTTTGAAAACAGCCCAAAAAATGTACATGATCTCACCCTATCAGCTAGAGAGGCTAAGCCGACCTGCACCAACCATACGTGATACACTTGAAAATGATCTCGATCGTGAAATGAAACAGGTTTTGGAAAATAAAAATTTAAATCAATATGAGAAAATAAAAATGTATCAAACTCTGCTACAACGTTACATGGGTGTGGTGAAACAAAAGGACACCGAACGAATACCTATCACGATTCAAAGCGATGAGAGGGAGACGGTTGAAAGAAAGACTTTTGAGAAGACAACCGATGGAGATTGGGGAGATATTCTGGATGCCATCGGACCCCATTATCGTCGCAACGCCAGCTATGTGCTGAAAAGATTGTCGGCCGATGACATAAAATGGACACCGCTAAATGAATTTATTTTTAAAGGAAAAACGGTCAAAGGCTCCCATATGAGTGATCTGTTAAAACATCTAGTTGTGAGTGGAAAAAAACTACCTGGTCAGCCTGTTGGCTGGAGCGAATTTTTAAATACAATAGCTAATCTTAACCTACCTGAATCTTCGATCTCCAACCCCCTGGCTCGTGCTGATTTTCAACGTGTGAAATATGCTAAGGATGACAATGTGGCTGCTTCTTACGAGAAAGATGTAAGCGTTATAAGTAAACGAAAAAGGAAGAAAACAATGCCGACTGTAAAGTGGGTTAGTTATTAGATATGAAAATGTTTTTTTGTTGTATTACGAACTGTTACCGAAAAAAACACATGACTCTGTAAATCTCTTTAACATTGTTTATTGAATAAAGAGGTTTATAAAACATTAACGTTGTTTCAAACAATAGCATTTTTTTAATTTATGCAGCGAGCAAGCTATCTGTCCTCCACACATCCGATCTGGCCTTTGCAGTTTTTTGACAAAATTGCGGACCATAACATCGTTTTTTAAAGGGTCAGTAGTGTAATGAGATAACACCTCCTGGTAGGTAAGGCCGCATCCGCGTTGACACAAATAATACACGCAATGCTGTCCGCAGGTGTCCGTCAGTTCGTGTTGGAGTTGTCTGTTGTGGTATGTTATACGACTCGAGCGTTTTTTCAGGAATTCGTATATACTAGCGGGGTCGTATGGGTTATTCGGTGGTAAACCAAAAGGATCAAAGAATGAGGCGGTTCCGTCGCTTTCCAGTGTTATGGCGAGCCAATGCTCCCCTGGAAGATGGCGGGGGTCGGTATTCACAATATAATGCTTAGGGTGTGTGTCTTTGATGTCACCGATCTCATCCGATGCAAACACCCCTCCGAAAAGGGATCTTTGTTTTCGAGTCATGATCAAATCTAATTCCCGTCCGTTCATCTTGTTAGTAATGACATTGTTGATTTCTATAATTGAATCATACGCTGCATACACAATAAGAGTAGCTGTGTGTGGGAGGGGCACACGGAAGCGCATATCAAGTCTTAATACACCATTATTAATCGTCAATAAAGCTCCCGAGTCATCTGCTTGATTTAGATTGAAAACAAAAAGGGAGTAGCCGTGATTAAAGTCTTGTTGATCGATACATAGAGGTAAATCTTTTAAAAAACGTCCAGATGCGGTGTATAAATTATGGAATTCCCGTGTACATATCCCAGCATCGAAATTGGGTTGAAAAGCTTTAGCCGGAATCTGACGACCCTCATGGCTCAAAGCGAGATACTCGACATCATGATGAAAAAAATTAAAGGGGTTCAAATCACGACGCCCTGTAAAACTGTTGTGATTGACCAAACCTATTACAATTTGTTTGGGTATATGTCCTAGGAAGAGATTGTCTTGGTGGCAAATCCGTGAGTTTTGAGGTATGGAAAAAGATTTAATATTTACCCTTGTAAGTGAATAAAGAGCATTATTCTTAAGTAAAGCGGACGCATGACCCAAAGCCACTGCTGGGGACACTGTAACTTTTTTTACAAACAGTGAAGCTCCAAGTATCTTAAGACAAGAATCACTGTCAGGAGGGCTCATGATACAGAAATCATCAGGGGCTCTAGTCAACTTCACACGAAGATCCACGTTATTCAACAGATGGCGCTCAGAAAAAAATATGTCGGCATGAAGCGGGCCTAGGAGATGGAACTCGCGTGACCCGGCTACCCGCTGTGCGCGTTTGAGTAAACCCTCATTCACCCCCGCCCCTTCGAAGGCGATGGAATCCATACGCCCGCTTGTATCTTTTGCAAACATACAGGCTGTGAATTGTGACTCTAACGAGCTTTTTGAAAAGTTTAGTAACAATTCTATAATAGACCTATAACCATGTGTAGCGCTGGATTGTGAGATGAGCCGATCTCCGAGAGATATATCGACTTGACCGAAAATTGTATTTAGCGGGAAGTTGATTAAGCTTACAGGTTCATTCGGTGGTAAATTACTCCCGTCTCTCCGTGTAAGTTTTAAACGTAGGTGTAGTAGCGTATCCGATAAATCCAGATATTTTGAACCGTCTCCAGGGATAAAAAATTCAATTGGACCTTGGTCCAATATAGCGGATAAAGGCTGAATCTCTACATATTGATTGTCCTCGATAGATAATTGTGTCAATGGCGCTGTAAACAAATCTAACTCACTCAGAACACACTCTTGTGAGCGATAGTGGAGGAGAGCCATTTCTTTCAAGAGAATATATCTATACTCCGCCTCGAACGCTTTCGTCTGACAACTGACTTGCGGCTGGTAGAGCGCCTTTTCTTTTTATTCTTAACAACTCTCTTCCTCCGCCCACCAGGATGCAGGCCTCTGCGTGATAAAACGTCCAGAGCCTTCTTGCGTTGTTTCCGGTTTCCGTTGTATTCTCTGTATAACACGACCCGCTACATCCGAAGCTATGTTCTTAGCAGCGTTTTGGAGGTGTGGCTTCGCCAGGTTAAATCCACTTCTGAACATCGGCGCGACAAAACGGAAAAGTTTAGAGAAAATAGAACCTAGGCCTCGTCCGTATTGGACAGGGCTACCTTGAAAGCCTGTAAATGAGCCACCTGCTTGGTTCTCGTAATAGTTTATAAAACGGTTCAAGTCGGGATGTGTAGTTAAGGGCATCATTTTTTTTTTTTTTTTATTTCAATCTAAAATGCAGAATGAGAATTACTTTGCCGTATTCGAAATCTAACGGAGTGTTTTGATCTGACCGTAGACTGATCGTAATGGTCTCAATATGCCGTCGACTTACTTTTAAATAGTAAACAGGATTAAATGTCTTGCAAACAACATCACCGTATTCACCCTCGATAGCGATTGTTCTAAGCATGGACGCGAATGCGTCTCCGATCGTCTGGTGGTGAATTAAATCAGTGTAAACAAACATGTGGTAACGTCCGGCTCTCTTGTCAGCGGGGTGGGGAGCACTGACCCCTTCCGGTTTCAGTGATATCCATTGCTCATGGTTCGTTCCAAGGACAAACGCTAGGGGGCTTTTAAACATTATTCTTAAACCTTCTTCCCCCGTAAACATGAACCTTTGCTTATGATGGTCAAATTTCACAGCGGTCTTTTTATTACTAGCTTTACTTAATAAAGTTTGAATTTCAGAAGCCAAGGAGTCGTAGCTTTTGAAGATCCCACCTCGTACTTTCAGCATATGACGTGATTCCAGGTCGCTCTGAAACCCATCTCCGCGGGGTGCATCCATCTTGGGTTGTTTGAGGTAAAAGCTGCGTTTTTTCTCAGGGATGTCGAGGATTGAATTAACGTAGGATATTTCGCATAAGCCGACTTCCCATGACCCCTCTAACTCTATGTGTCTCGCTAACTCAATTTTAAATTCGGATAAGCTATTATCTTTGAAAACATGCATGCTATCATTCGAAGCCAGCGTGACGTAAAATTCTCTCTGAACTTCACTCATCTTGTATGTTTCACACAATGGCTGTTTTATCTTGCATCATATGTTTTTGACACTGCTCGCTGGTACCCAACTGTTAAATTTGGACGGCCAACCGACCCATTGCACCAGTATCTCACGTCTGCCTGCCACGACGCGTGATTTCAAAATTCGATGTATGCGGAAAATTTTATTATTACTAATTTTCACGTTTTGCAATTGTGTTTCATAAAAAGTACCTTCTATTTCCACATCATCTAAATCAGCTATCTTGTAGACGGGTGGAACACGGCGGAGACATTTTGTTATTCTGAATACCTCATCACTAAAACTTTGCAGATATGCTTTATCAAAAACCCCTCTTAATTTAGAAATCCTCACAATTTCCCCCGGGGCAAAACGGGGCTTTTTCCCATGACGGATAGGAGCCTTTGCATACAGATGACGGAAAACAGTATCTATGTTACCAACGGTGACGGCACTTGGGGCCATTTTTATACTGGTGTGATAGTTGTTGTTATAGCTGGTTAGAAGGCTCGCAATCACGTCCACGTACCTATGTGTATTTTTAGCTGTAAAATATCTCCACATGCGTGTTTTTAGTGTTTTGTTGAATCTCTCCACAGTTTGCGCTTTCGTATCTGAAGACGTTGAAAAGTGCTGGATATTATGGTGGGTCATTAATTTTTGGAAGGGCTTGTTGAAGAATTCTTTTCCCTTATCTGTCTGGAGTCGTAAAGGAGCACCGCTATCTGATAAGACAGATTCAAATGCCTTTGTAACATGCGCTCCTGTTTTAGCTTTCAAAACTCGAGCATATGCATACTTTGTGAAAATATCAATCACGGTTAAAATATACTTATAGCCGTCGTTGTACCGGGCAAACGATTGCATATCACACAGATCTGCTTGAAATTGTCTTTTTGGGGCTCTGACAAAAACTCGGTTTCTAGGAAAGTTTATTCTGACCGGTTTATGCAGACTATAGGTGTCTTGTTGTGATAAAAATGCTTTCACTTTTTTAATATTAGTGTTTTTACAGCTAACAACCGCTGCTCTATGTAAACGCTCTGGACCACCGAAACTACCTGGATTCTTAGCATTATAATAGACTCTCTCGAGACATCTCTTCCGAGGCATTGTTAGGTTTGTTATGATGCAAATCGGCGTGTGGGGGGATTAATGAAACACACAGAAATGCTTTTTTTCTTTTTTTTTTTTTAATAGATTGAACATAGAAAAACAATCAGATCACATTATTGTTTAAAAGAAACAACAACAACAATCAGATCACATTAGTGTATAAAAAAACATAATACACTTTTATTTAAAAAAAAAAGAAATTCAGTTAGTTCTAAAAACAACAACAACAACAATAAAAAAAAAACCACTACTAAGGAGTAAAAAGCAATCAGGTCACATTATTAAAACACTATTGAGTAAAAACACTGATCAGAGTATATAATACAGAGGGGGAAACCTTTGACTCAATTAGATTTTTAAATCTCTTTAACTCTCCTGTAATATCAATTGGCATATTGTTTTGTATGTGAAATTCAACACAATCTGTAAACAAAGTCAAAACAGTCATCAATTGCCCTACACCGATTTGAGTCCACACATTAAGAATGCAGTTCATTTTTTCAGACAAACCTGCTAAACTTGACATGACAGAGTGGATGACTAAATTGTCCCATGGTGTTTGAAACAATGATTCTGACAGCGATCGGACTTTTGACATTAATGCAAGCATTTTCTGGAGAGAAACATCATTGACATTGTTTTGTGAGATGACTTTCTCTAGAATATCCGTCCAATTTTGGATACGGTAGTAATATTTCACAATCATTTTTCTGATAATGTTACCCATTCTCGTTTTCCAAAAGTTCTGAATAGAAGATCAATGTCTGATTCGGTCAATTCCACAATAGCTTTATATTCTTTTTTTATAGCCCTTAATCGCATGAAGATACTGCACTCTGGGGCCAACTCTTGTAAAATGAATGTAGCCGTACTGCGGATGGTTTTAAGAGGGGCTGCTGTATTGAAATAGAAAAGCATGGTCGATAATGTGTGGAGAAAATTCGTGTTGCATAGTTCAGCCATTACCTTAGCGTAATTATTGTAAAAATAAAAGTAGCTCTCTTCAACATATAGGCAGGTATGATGCATTTGACTCAGATCATCAAGAATACAGCCGTCACACGTCTCCTTAGCATGCTCCATCAATGTATTGTACAGAAGATGAACAATCAAAAGTTTGACACGCATGTAATCTTCAACTACTAACCAGGGTAATTGTGGTATTTTCATAGCGAATTCATCCCAGTCAGCATCCTCACCCAGCGGGACAAACTCCTTTGGTTGGTTGTTGCAGGCCTCTGTCGTTGTAGGTTGTTCCAGGATATCAAGGTACCATCCTATATCCATGTCCTCTGTTGACGTGAGCTCCCCGGCCATTGTAGGGTCCATGACGGGGTGTTGGTCATCGGGCCTTACGGGTTGGCTCGCAACGGCATCCTCATAGCCAGCAAAACCACAGTCACCGGCTACCATGATGCCCTGGTCTGGACTGAGCACATGTGTCACGTCACCCTCCGTTAATGGCGCTAGGTACATACCAACTATCGGATATGACACGCATGCGTTGTCAAACAGCTCTACGGAAGGAGACGCTGACCAAAACTCCTCCTCCGCTGTTGCATATCGTGGTCCTTCACCCCTCTGTGGTGATGGCTGTGGGGGGCTTGCAGGACTGCCAAATGCGTCGAAGGCTGATGATGATGATGGCAAAATGACGCCGGGTCCTGGGAAGAGACGGTCGAATCGGCTGGCTTGTGCGTACACCTTTGCCTCCAGGTCGGTTTGCTGCAATAGCGACGGGGATACAGCTGCAGACGTGATGAGAGGCAGCCCCATAGCTGAAGGTGACACGCTCGGCCTCGTTGCAGTTGTTGAAAAGTCGACGCTCGGTCTCTCTGGCTGCGGCCTCGTTGTAGACACGGATAAGCTGGTGCTTGGTCCTTCTGAGTTTGGTGATATGCTCCCCAGACCCGACTCTGTGTTAAAGTTAATTTAGTCTAAAACTAACCTCCGCTTCACTCCTACAATGTTGACCCAAGCACGGCTAGAAAGAAAGGGTTCCGAAATAGTGTCTCCACAGCCTTCCATTCTTTGATACCATTCAGAAAGCGGTATATTCAATAATGTCTGAAAAATCCCACATTCACTGCTAAACACTTGTATGGCGAAATACAGTATTTCATTCACCTCCCCATCTTCCGGGCCATCAATAGTTTGAGGAGAAACTTTAAGACGTAAAAAACATTTCCCGCTCGCTGTAATCCTTGATACCCATGTGATGTACAACTCGCCCTGTGTTCCATATCAAGAAAATCTTCTCTCACTCTGGGTGCCAGCTCACTTACGATGGCCCAGTCGTTTGAGTTCAAAGATCCTTTTGAGCTGTCATCGCCACATGCTGTGCTTGCATCGTCAAACCGGTAGACGTTGGGTGCTCCTGGCGGGGCTTCGTCTCATGTAGAATGAAATCTCACCAACCTCGTAAGAAAATCTAAATCCCCACACGGCCTCCGGTGTTAAGCGCCAGTTTTGCTCAAGTTTCTCTGTAGGAGGCCTCTGTACACGTTGGAGAAACATTTTCTTCCTCTTGGGAGCATCTGCAAGTCCAGCTGAGCCTTTGTGGCATAGGTGGATGCTGACCGGCGTTTCCGCAATCATGATCCGATCTTCAGGTTTGTAGTTTAGCAGCGTAGCTTTAGCTTAAATTTTTTGTGTGAACTCACCCCTCAAGCGAGCCGTAATATAGATGCTACCGGTCCCACCCCTTTTCAAACCACACCTCTCTGTATCACATGTTTTTTTAGTCAGGAAATGCTATTAACTTACACAACTTCCATAAACCCATCTAAACAAATTATAACTATCAGATACAACCTGCACTAGAACGCTCTGCTAAAGCTAATGGTTGACGAAGACGGTTTGTCTTGAGACACCTTCAACAACTTCAACTGGTGATACCCCCCAATACATGCACCATCAGGCCATCAAACACATTAGCATGTTTAGCATGTACACCAGCGTAATATTAACCATGACCAATATGGCGATAGCTAAAATAGCTAAAATAGCTTGGTAAAGTAAAAAATACATGCCCAGACATGCCGCAATAACCAATAGAGCCATCTCCCCCCGCGACAACCAGGAAGACGCCATCTTGGCCAGCCAAGATGGCGCCTTTCTGTCTGACGCACGAGATGACGCCTCTCTGTCTGACACCAGGATAGAACACCTGACCGGATGGGACGAGCATCACCATGTAACACCTGACCCAGGATGGGACGAGCATCATCGTGTAACACCTGACCCCACGAGATGGCGCCTTTCTGTCTGACATCAGAGGATGTCACAACACGATGTGACACCTGACACAGGATGAGACACCTGACCGGATGTCACACAAGGATGCCAAATCAGGATGTGACACCTGACACAGGATGCGACACCTGACCGGATGTCACATAAGGATGCCAAATCAGGATGTGACACCTGACCGGATGTCACACAAGGATGCCATACTCATTAGCATAAACACCTGCTACAATTGCATAACAATTGACATCAAAGGAAGCCACCTTGTCTTTCTCTCTAACGTGCTTATCTCGGCGAGAAAAAGCGATTTCGGCAATAAAAATTAAAACGCGTGTAAAACATAAACCAAACGTTGAAAGTGGTTATTTCTTCATGTATAATGATCAACTTGATACTCCCTAGCCTCCAACAGCCCTTTTTATTATAACAAATTAACCAGAGTGACGGGAGAGCGACATTTCAGAAAACGTGCTTATCTCGGCGAGAAAAAGCGATTTCGGCAATAAAAATTAAAACGCGTGTAAAACATAAACCAAACATTGAAAGTGGTTATTTCTTCAAGTATAATGATCAACTTGATACTCCCTAGCCTCCAACAGCCCTTTTTATTATAACAAATTAACCAGAGTGACGGGAGAGCGACATTTCAGAAAACGTGCTTATCTCGGCGAGAAAAAGCGATTTCGGCAATAAAAATTAAAACGCGCGTAAAACATAAACCAAACGTTGAAAGTGGTTATTTCTTCACGTATAATGATCAACTTGATACTCCCTAGCCTCCAACAGCCCTTTTTGTTATAACAAATTAACTAGAGTGACGGGAGAGCGACATTTCAGAAAACGTGCTTATCTCGGCGAGAAAAAGCGATTTCGGCAATAAAAATTAAAACGCGTGTAAAACATAAACCAAACGTTGAAAGTGGTTATTTCTTCATGTATAATGATCAACTTGATACTCCCTAGCCTCCAACAGCCCTTTTTATTATAACAAATTAACCAGAGTGACGGGAGAGCGACATTTCAGAAAACGTGCTTATCTCGGCGAGAAAAAGCGATTTCGGCAATAAAAATTAAAACGCGTGTAAAACATAAACCAAACGTTGAAAGTGGTTATTTCTTCATGTATAATGATCAACTTGATACTCCCTAGCCTCCAACAGCCCTTTTTATTATAACAAATTAACCAGAGTGATGGGAGAGCGACATTTCAGAAAACGTGCTTATCTCGGCGAGAAAAAGCGATTTCGGCAATAAAAATTAAAACGCGTGTAAAACATAAACTAAACGTTGAAAGTGGTTATTTCTTCATGTATAATGATCAACTTGATACTCCCTAGCCCCCAACAGCCCTTTTTGTTATAACAAATTAACTAGAGTGACGGGAGAGCGACATTTCAGAAAACGTGCTTATCTCGGCGAGAAAAAGCGATTTCGGCAATAAAAATTAAAACGCGTGTAAAACATAAACCAAACGTTGAAAGTGGTTATTTCTTCATGTATAATGATCAACTTGATATTCCCTAGCCCCCAACAGCCCTTTTTGTTATAACAAATTAACTAGAGTGACGGGTGTTAGGGATGTTCTAACTCTAACTTATTTTGCAAGAACCACACAGAGAGACAGTATGCCCTTTGAACACTTGCAAGTGGAGAATTTGTTCGTTACTGTAGATACAGCAATGTCCGAACAAAGTCTGCCGTTGAAGTCATGCAAGAGAGTCTTTATTGAGAGAAGAAGGGTGGGGGTGAGTGTCAGCCAAGGTGGGGGTGACATTTGACATGTGTAGTGGGCACCTCAGCAAATGATTAACCACTTGGGAGGGTCCCAGTTTATCGCTCCACGAGGCCGTGGACATAAATTCTAGTGGAGCAAAACAAGGACGCCTCCACACCACCTGGAGAGTTTCAACAACTGAATGGTTCAACTGTTCAGAATCACGGGAAGGTAAAAGGTTCAAACAAAGTTCATCATTCTAGTCTACATCCCAACATAATCATACGATCAAGATACTTTATAAACCCTAACATATCCCTCCTGTTTATCATATGATTATGCTCACCCCGATCAATAAAACATAAGTAAGAAAATATAATGAAGAAAAATAACAATAAAATAAAAACACAGAAACAGCACATCATTGTACCCATCACTTGCGAAGCATTTTCGATGGTCAAATCATTAAGTTTCTGTAAAACATGCTCGGCTAAACATCATCTACGCAATCTACATAGATCAATTTTAGTGTGTGAGTGAAAAACCTGCGGCAAGATGTTATAATGCAGGAAAAGTCTCACACGGTCCCTCTGCTTTAGGCGACCATAATGTTATCAATAACAACAGTCAAGACAAAAACTGCTCGTGTTTGTTCAGCCGTCATAGTCATCACATTTGACATGTCTGATATGTTGTATTTGCACTTGTGCTATGGTAGAAGACAAAAGTCTTGATACAGCAGACTTCAAACACGGGATAACACAAGTTGTAAATAAGCACATCAACACAAGCACAAAAAGCACAGGAGCCACAAATTTCAACAGCAGTTGCCACCAGTTGCCAGAGAATAGCCACGAAAGGAAATCCCATTGGTGTGGGACTTTGTCTTTTGACATGGCCTGCTGTAAGTTCTTCAGTGAATTCATGGCGTCGTTGATGTGCGTGTCATTTTCTCCTGGTATGTATGTGCAACAGGAGGTCCCAATAATGTGGCACACACCACCTTGCGCTGCAGTCATCAAGTCCAGAACCATCCTGTTTTGTAAGACCATTAGCCTAATAGCCTCAATCTCTCTGTTTTGACCATCATTGACCTGCAGCGAGAGATTCACAAACGATTGGAAACGATAGTTCAGTGTCTCGATGTAGAGTGCTTGTTTTCCAACTCCGATCCAAGGAAAAAGCGCATGAACAACTTTGTCTCCGACGGACCATATTTTATGATCATCTGGCACGTTCGCACCCCAGACAGGGTCATGAGGGTCAAAGGTTGCAACAGCCCTGCGTCGACGTCCAGAAGAGTTGTGTGCTGTCGTCAGCTGATGGTGTTGTATCCTGTAAGTGTGGTCTGTCACCCACACTGGAGCACACACTCCTGTCCAGTTGGCGGGCAGCATCGGATAAACCTTGTGACCACAAAGCCACCAGCCATTCTGTATGAAGTAGGTCCCGTTAGATGGCGCAGCCATATCGGTGGGAGATCCCTCACCACTTGAAATGGCTCTCTTATCCTGACACTCAGCGGTGATGTCCAAAGCTCCCATCCAGTTTCCTCCTGGAGAGCAGTCGTCGTTGATGCATTTGTGGGTCTCGTTTCCTTGGATGTAACATGTGTAGTTCACTCCAGCTGGTCTCTCTGTGTAGGCCACTTGCGGCAATGTTCGTCCTTTAACAGTCACATTGAGATTTGTCCAGAAAAGCTGATCACAGGTACCGTCTGCAAGTCCAGGGCGGAAAGGGTCGGCATCACTGACTGTGACAGCACGGTGTTGATATCCAATTTCTCCTATGGATGCCATACATTTTGCTTCAGTGACATTCATTGCTCTCGCCTCCAAGTGAACTTGCGTGGAGGAAGGAGGGAGTTTGGAACACACATAGCATCCCTCCTGTGTGTGAGCTCTCACACTGAACTTCACATATCGGTACCAAGCGTTGGTTTCGTATGGGTTTCTGGGGTCCCATGACCAGTCCTCGAAATTCTCATCATGTGACCATCTTCTTCCACGAATGACACTGTCCATTGGTCCATTCAGATGAGCCCACAAACCATAGCACACTCCAACCACAGCGCAGCATAGAATCCACCTGGCATATGGAATTCCGTTGCTACTAGGATGGCAGAGACGCCGGGACATCTCCTCGCCTAGCGGAGTGGGGATCGCTGAATTCTTCACCGACGTTGAGACGTTCCACCCTAAACGATGAAACTCCTTTGAAGTCGGCCTTCCCCACCACTCCGAATGAGGGGTCCAGCACTCTCTGCAACTTGCAGTGGCTGAGGTGAATCCAGCTGGGCCGTTCAGCAATCTTTACTGCAGTGGGGGTAGTCAGCAAGACTTGGAATGGTCCCTCCCACCGCGGGCTGGCCCAGTTCTTTCTTTTGATGACCTTGATGTAGACCCAGTCTCCTGGCTTAATGAGGTTATCAACCTGTGGGGAGAGAAGACCAGGCGGCAGTAAATTTGCGTTTAACACATCTTTCATTTTGAGTGTTCTGATCATGTAATCTGCCAAGGTCTGTTCTTCATCTGCTTTTTGCAAATCTGCAGGGAACACAGGTAGTCTATATGGTCTCCCATGTATAATTTCAAAAGGCGTTAGCCCTTCTGAATTGGGGGTGATTCTCATATAGAGTTTCACCAAGTCTAGGCACTCTGGCCAGGCTCTGCCTGTTGATTCCATGCATTTTTTCAACCTGCTTTTGATAGTAGCGTTTGCTCGTTCAACCAGGCCTGCACTGGATGGGTGCCAAGCACAGTGGTTTTTTAACGTTATCCCAAGGTGTACAGCCATGTTTTGTACAACTTGGTTCACAAAGTGTGGACCATTGTCACTGTAAATGATCTGTGGGATGCCATGAACCGGTATGACGGTTTTGCAAATGGCTTTTGCCACTGTTAAGGCATCTGCTCGTTTAGATGGAACTATTTCAACCCATTTGGAAAATGCATCAATCATCACTAGGCAGTATTTGTGAGGTCCACTTTGTGTGAGTTCAATAAAATCCATGTGCATGATTTGGAATGGGTAAGACGGTTTTGGAAAGGAGCCTCTCTTAGGTCTCATGTTTCCTTGTGGATTATGTTTCACACAAACAGGACATGCTTTACAAAAATTTTTTAAGTAAGCATCTAAACCAAAGGTAGTGAATTGTTGATGTATGATGGACCTCATCCCTCCTGTCGACACATGGCAAGGCCCATGTGTCGCAATTGCTGCTGCCTTAAAAAGTGATTTTGGTAAAACAGGTTGTCATTGATGCGGTGGATATTATCTGTAGCCACAACTGCACCTTTTGTCGCCCACATTCGTTTTTCCACCATTGGAGCATTGCCCTGCATGTCTGTCAGTATAGTTTTATCTATGAGTTGCGTGTCCTCTGAATCTATTAAAAAAATTTCATGGCCATGTTTCCCTGCTGCTGCTTCCTTAGCGATTTTGTCTGCAAATCTGTTTCCATTTGAGACTTCATCTGTGCCTGTGGTGTGAGCAGCACATTTACACACAGCAAGTTTAGCAGGTAAACGGATGGCCTGCAACAAGTCTTTCAACAAGGAGGCATGGGTAACCGGCTTACCGGTTGATGTTGTCATCCCCCTGCGCTCCCATTGTTTTGCAAAATAGAACAGAGTAGAAAACGCATACTGACTGTCTGTGTATACAGTGACTTCCTTATCTCTTGCTAATTGACAAGCTCTTGTCAGTGCAATCAGCTCAGCAGCTTGCGCTGACCGATTGCATGGAAGCTTCTCTGCTTCAATAATCCGGTTTGGCAACTTCACAATTGCATAACCACTTTGATTGTTCCCTTTAGGATCCTTTGAACATGATCCATCCACAAACCACTTTTCCCCTTTATCAAGTGGAGTGTCACTTAAATCTTGTCTAGGTAGCTGTAGATGTTCTGTAGCATCTAAACAATTATGTGGGGTTCCATCCTCTGGCAACGGGATCAATGTTGCTGGATTTAGGACTGTGCACCTTTTTATCATAATATGCGGTTGTGACAGAAGTGTAGCAGTGTAGGATAGGTGTCTGGCGGGTGACAAAAAGTTCATTTTGCTTTGCAGTAGCAACACATCTACAGCATGTGGAACCAACAAGTCCATTTTGTGGAAAAGGACCACATCTGCGGATAGTGTCACTGCAAGCGCTGCTGCGCATACTGCTTGGACACAGTCTGGTAACGATTGAGCCACTGGATCCAATTTTTTTGAATAAAATGCAATTGGTCTTAGTTTACTGCCATGACTCTGCAGCAACACTGAGGTCATAAAACGATTCCTGCAGTCTACCGTTTGCACAAACGTTTTATTGTAGTCTGGTAAGATAAGGGTTGTAGTTTCCATCAAAGCCTGTTTCAGTACTACAAAAGCATCCTCCGCTACTGGTGTCCATATTATTTTTTCTGTCATTGCCATGGGGACTCCATGCACAATATTCAGCAATGGTTGCGTCTTTTCTGCATAATGTGGGATCCATGCTCTGCAGTAATTGCAGAGCCCCAAAAATGACATCATTTGTTTTTTTGTCTCAGGTTTTGGTGCATCTGCAAGGATTTGTTTTCTGTTTTTTTGTATCTGTCTTCCAGCAGCTGACAACGTGTGACCTAAATAGTTCACCTCCTGTTTGACCCATTGTAGTTTATTTTTGCTTACTTTATTCCCTGCTTTACAGAGATAGTGTAACAAAGCTAAGGAGTCTTCCTTGCAAGCAGCTTCAGTTTCAGAGGCTATCAAGAGATCATCTACATAGACTAGAAGTTGGCTTTTGTTTGAAATTTGAAAATCAGCCAAACATGCCATGATAGCTTGAGTGAAAATAGTTGGACTATCAGCAAATCCCTGCGGCAATCTGGTGTACGTATAACTTTGTCCTTTAAAGGTAAACGCAAACCAAAACTGTGAGTCTGGGTGGATTGGCACTGAGAAAAATGCATTGCTAAGATCAATCACTGTGAAAAACTTCTGGTTAGGTTTCAAAGTGTTCAGAAGTGTGTGCGGGTCAGGCACATTAGGTGCTCTTGTTTGTATTGCCTCATTTACTGCTCGTAAATCTTGTATCATTCGCCAATCAATCTTGTTGGCCTTTCGGACTGGAAAAATAGGAGTGTTGCAAGGAGAATCTGAGCACTTCCTAATAATCCCTCCTGACAAAAGATCATTTATGACAGGGGCAATCCCATTCATTGCCTCCTGTTTTAAAGGATATTGCTTAACTCTTGGACGCCACTCTGATCTTGGTTTGATCTGTACTGGGGGAATGGACTTTAAAAGTCCTACATCAGATGGGCCCTTTGTCCATAGCTCTTCAGGAAGCTCAGCCAATTCCCTCTCCTCCATCTCAGTCAAACAAACATTAACTAGTCAGGGAAGCGCATAAGCGCATGCCCTTCCATGAGCCACTTCACACACTGTTTGCTTCCACATGTCACAACTGGTACTGTAGCTCCACCCATCACCTTTGTCCTCATAATCAGTGATAGATTCGGCAAGTTTAATTCGGCAACCCACATCTGCCCATGTTATACTGTGAGGTTTAAACAATGAAATGTGGGGTACAGCCGACAACTTGTATTTGTCTTTTTTAGGAGCGGGCAGGAGCACAGCAGCAGCTGCAAATGACCTGCGATCAGTGTACAGAGCAGTGATTGTTAAGGTTACTTCTGTGTCACTGAGAAAACTTTCAATATATTCATCTTGTGGATCAGTGAGAATATTCATGGTGACATGTAATTGATTACAAGACATTTCTGATTCAGGTCGTGACAATTGCTTTCGGGCTTCACTCAGTAAACTGTTTGGTAGCTTGGGATTCTGTTCAACAGAGATGTCAGACGAACAGCAAATTTGTTCACCTGCTTGTGCAGCGTATAAATCAACATCTCTCACTCTACATGCTCGCATGCCACCCTTTACTGGAATTATTGCAATTCCCAATCTAGTCATCAGATCTCGACCCAGCAGGTTTATGGGGCATTTTGGGGATAGGACAATCGAGACTGAAGCCATGTTTCCAGTTTCATCATCCCTTACTTCAACTGGGTTGGAGATACTCTCCTTGTGTACCTGCCCATCAGCAGATTTCACCCAAATAGTATTTTGGGAGGCCTTTAGATTAGGGACTTTAGTTTTTATTACGGTTTTACAAGCCCCGGTATCACACAAAAACTCTACATCACTTCCTCCAACGTTTAAGGTAACATGTGGTTTTTCTTTTAATGTACTCAAAATGTCCCATGCTGTATGGACATCTACTATTTCTTCCTCTGTAGGATCACAAGAGGTCAAAGGGGAGGAATCTAGTCATGCTGAGAATTTGGCTTTACCTCTGCCCCTTCCTCCACCCTTTGATTGGTCTTGTTTTGCATATCGACACTCTCTTGCAAAGTGTCCTCGTTTCCCACAGTTCCAACAGTTTTCAGAATCTGATGGGGGTTTTGAATTGTATGGTGGCCTACGACCCGGTTGACCTCTTCCTCTGCTCCGTTGGGAGCCTCGGAAGAAGACAGTTTTATCTTCATCTAGGTCCTCATCATCATCGTCGAGATGAAATACATCAGAACTTGGCCCTTTTTTGATCACTTTTTCAGCATGTCTGGCCCACTGCATGGTTGTTGTAACGCTAGCAGTGTCCACTTCCACCAAGTGTTTCCTCACCCAATTGCCAATTTCAGGACGGAAACCAGTGAGGAGTGCATTTTTAAACTGTTGCTGATAAGCACTCTCAGCTGCATCATTAAATGGGATGCCACTATGCACCCTAAATTCTTTTTCAAATCTCAAGCGAAAATCATCAGTATCTTCCCCAGGCTTCTGTTTTATTCCTGCTAAATGACCATAATTCGCTCGTCTTTGAAATATATTTCGCACTCTTTGCACAAGATCATTCCATTGTGCTATATACTCCCCTCTCAACTGATTTCCCTCAACAGGATAGGGGAAAGGTCCTTGGTTATTTCTACCTGTATAATTTCCTCTAACCTTGGCCCAGTCTTTTCCCAAAGAAGACATTGCAGCTTCTCCTGCCTCATGCCCATTCAGTCTATAGGAATGTATGATTCCAGCCATGTCTTCTGCCCATTTATCTGGGTCTTCTGCAACAGGGGTAACCCCTTCAACTGCTTTTCTTGCCTCTTCCAAAGTCCATGGCCGAAAAACAGATGTATGTAGAGGGTAGCCTTCCCCTACAATAGGGTTTGGCACCTGTATCATTGGGCACACATCAACATTGTCTAAAGTTTGAGAAAATCTAGCAGCATTGGTCATAGTTCTTGTTTGCACAGGACTTCTAATTACGTGACCCTGACCTTTTTTGCTATTGTATGGGGGAGGGTGCAGGTCTGTTAAACTTGGATACAAGTTTTGCACAGGAGCGGAAAGCTCTTCTTGCTCCTCTGCTTGAGCTGCGGCTGAGACAGCGCGCCTGGGCACTGTAGCCTCATTGTCTTCCGGCCTGACAAACATACTTGCGGCCTCATCACTTTTCACCTTTATATTTTTTGTCTTTTGAATTTGTTCTCTTCTCTCTTGTGAAGCTTTCAACCACACTCTAGCACATTGCAATTCTCCCTCTTTTCTTTCCTTTCTCAGTCCTTTTGTCTTCCTAGCCACACTCTCCTCCAAAGCATCAACCACTATTTTCCACACTTCAACTTTCAACTTCCCTTCTACTCCATACTTTTTCTTCCACTTTGGCATGTATTGCATACAATTAAGAAATCTACTCGCCATGTACTTCTCATCTCCTTCAAGAGCTAGAGATTTACCGTTTTTATTTCCCATCTTAACTTGGTTTTTCAGGATTTATATAAAATAAAAATTATTTCTTTGAGGATCCTCAATGCAGGTTTAAATTGACCGTTCAACAACAATTGCCTCTTAGTCAAATTATCCTACCAGTCACACACTCAATCACACAACTTAGCGCTTTTTAACTTTTAGGCCTATCCCGGATGGGTGCAAAAACCCTTCCAAACAGCTGGGAAAAAAAACGGACAAAAAAGAATCTACGCCCTTCTCCAATTAAGAAAAAGAAGCTCTGTCTCTTTTAACCCGTTCCCTCCACTGGGTCTTGGACCCAAGCTATTCTATGGCTAGGAAAAACGTACAAAGAAAAATCTACACCCTTCTTTGAATCACAAAAAAGAAGCTCTGTGTTCCTTAGCACGTTCCTTCTACTGGGACTCCAACCCAAGCCAGATCCTGTAGCTTGGAAGAACAGACAAAGAAGAATCTACGCACCTCCTCAATGAATGAAAAGGAAGCTCTGTTTTCCTTAGTCTGTTCCTTCCACTGGGACTTAAACCCAAGCTATATACCGTGCACTTCACACAATTTTAGGGCTTTAACTTACTTGTCCCCTGGTTCGTTGCACTGCCGGATCCCGTCTATCCGCCGCTGTCAGACGAAGGCAGACCTAAGATGCTGGCCCAGCGAAGAATTCACTCCCCAGGACTTTCTTAACCAGGTCCACCTAATAGACGCTGGCCCGTCGACGGAAAGCAGCACGTTGTCCTCAGTCGGTCAGCAACGGGTATGTGGGATCCGGGTCACGGCACCAAAATGTTAGGGATGTTCTAACTCTAACTTATTTTGCAAGAACCACACAGAGAGACAGTATGCCCTTTGAACACTTGCAAGTGGAGAATTTGTTCGTTACTGTAGATACAGCAATGTCCGAACAAAGTCTGCCGTTGAAGTCATGCAAGAGAGTCTTTATTGAGAGAAGAAGGGTGGGGGTGAGAGTCAGCCAAGGTGGGGGTGACATTTGACATGTGTAGTGGGCACCTCAGCAAATGATTAACCACTTGGGAGGGTCCCAGTTTATCGCTCCACGAGGCCGTGGACATAAATTCTAGTGGAGCAAAACAAGGACGCCTCCACACCACCTGGAGAGTTTCAACAACTGAATGGTTCAACTGTTCAGAATCACGGGAAGGTAAAAAGTTCAAACAAAGTTCATCATTCTAGTCTACATCCCAACATAATCATACGATCAAGATAGTTTATAAACCCTAACAACGGGAGAGCGACATTTCAGAAAACGTGCTTATCTCGGCGAGAAAAAGCGATTTCGGCAATAAAAATTAAAACGCGTGTAAAACATAAACCAAACGTTGAAAGTGGTTATTTCTTCATGTATAATGATCAACTTGATATTCCCTAGACCCAAACAGCCCTTTTTGTTATAACAAATTAACTAGAGTGACGGGAGAGCGACATTCCAGAAAACGTGCTTATCTCGGCGAGAAAAAGCGATTTCGGCAATAAAATTTAAAACGCGTGTAAAACATAAACCAAACGTTGAAAGTGGTTATTTCTTCATGTATAATGATCAACTTGATACTTCCTAGCCCCAAACAGCCCTTTTTGTTATAACAAATTAACTAGAGTGACGGGAGAGCGACATTTCAGAAAACGTGCTTATCTCGGCGAGAAAAAGCGATTTTGGCAATAAAAATTAAAACGCGCGTAAAACATAAACCAAACGTTGAAAGTGGTTATTTCTTCATGTATAATGATCAACTTGATACTCCCTAGCCTCCAACAGCCCTTTTTATTATAACAAATTAACCAGAGTGACGGGAGAGCGACATTTCAGAAAACGTGCTTATCTCGGCGAGAAAAAGCGATTTCGGCAATAAAAATTAAAACGCGTGTAAAACATAAACCAAACGTTGAAAGTGGTTATTTCTTCATGTATAATGATCAACTTGATACTCCCTAGCCCCCAACAGCCCTTTTTGTTATAACAAATTAACTAGAGTGACGGGAGTGCGACATTTCAGAAAATGTGCTTATCTCGGCGAGAAAAAGCGATTTTGGCAATAAAAATTAAAACGCGTGTAAAACATAAACCAAACGTTGAAAGTGGTTATTTCTTCATGTATAATGATCAACTTGATACTCCCTAGCCCCCAACAGCCCTTTTTGTTATAACAAATTAACTAGAGTGACGGGAGAGCGACATTTCAGAAAACGTGCTTATCTCGGCGAGAAAAAGCGATTTCGGCAATAAAAATTAAAACGCATGTAAAACATAAACCAAACGTTGAAAGTGGTTATTTCTTCATGTATAATGATCAACTCGATACTCCCTAGCCCCCCACAGCACTTTTTTTTATAACACATTAACCAGAGTGACGGGAGAGCGGCATTTCAGAAAACGTGCTTATCTCGGCGAGAAAAAGCGATTTCGGCAATAAAATTTAAAACGCGTGTAAAACATAAACCAAACGATGAAATTGGTTATTTCTTCATGTATAATGATCAACTCGATACTCCCTAGCCCCCAACAGCCCTTTTTTTTTTATAACACATTAAGCAAAGTGACGGGAGAGCGGCATTTCAGAAAACGTGCTTATCTCGGCGAGAAAAAGCGATTTCGGCAATAAAATTTAAAACGCGTGTAAAACATAAACCAAACGATGAAATTGGTTATTTCTTCATGTATAATGATCAACTCGAGTCGAGCTCCAGGGAGAGAGGCTGATTTTTCGCTTTTTGAGGCCGACCGACGAACCGGCGCGGGGCGGACTCAAAAGCCCGCAGAGCCGTAGGCCCTTTGAAAATTTTCGCCTTTGGCTGTGAGCTCTAGGGGGAGTGGCTGGTTTTGCGTTATTTCAGGCCGGCTGGAGAACCGGCGCGGGTCGGACGCACAATCCCCGCAGAGCCGTGGGCACTTAGAAAATTTTCGCCAAGTTGGCTGTGAGCGCCTGGTACCTAATATGGAAGTATAGAGGCCGACTTTCGGGCAATATCACGCCGCGTTAGGCTTCCAGGACCCCGGCCAAGCAATTTTACCGGGCCGCCCGGTTCTTTTTTTTAACCAGCCCGGTTCTTTTTACACTTCCAGCTGGAGCTCAGCAGCGGCTTTTTGCACAAGATCACGCCGGGTTAGGCTTCCAGGACCCCGGCTAAGCAATTTTACCGGGCCGCCCGGTTCTTTTTTTAACCAGCCCGGTTCTTTTTACACTTCCAGCTGGAGCTCACGAGCGGCTTTTTGGGCAATATCACGCCGGGTTAGGCTTCCAGGACCCCGGCTAAGCAATTTTACCGGGCCGCCCGGTTCTTTTTTTTAACCAGCTCGGTTCTTTTTACACTTCCAGCTGGAGCTCACGAGCGGCTTTTTGGGCAATATCACGCCGGGGTTAGGCTTCCAGGACCCCGGCTAAGCAATTTTACCGGGCCGCCCAGTTCGTTTTTTTATCCGGCCCGGTTCTTTTTACACTTCCAGCTGGAGCTTAGGAGCGGCTTTTCGCGCAAGATCACGCCGGGTTAGGCTTCCAGGACCCCGGCTAAGCAATTTTACCGGGCCGCCTGGTTCTTTTTTTTAACCAGCCCGGTTCTTTTTACACTTCCAGCTGGAGCTTAGGAGCGGCTTTTCGCGCAAGATCACGCCGGGTTAGGCTTCCAGGACCCTGGCTAAGCAATTTTACCGGGCCGCCCGGTTCTTTTTTTTATCCAGCCCCGGTTCTTTTTACACTTCCAGCTGGAGCTCGGGAGCGGCTTTTTGCACAAGATCACGCCGGGTTAGGCTTCCAGGACCCCGGCTAAGCAATTTTACCGGGCCGCCCAGTTCTTTTTTTCACCCAGCCCCGGTTCTTTTTACACTTCCAGCTGGAGCTCGGGAGCGGCTTTTTGCACAAGATCACGCCGGGTTAGGCTTCCAGGACCCCAGCTAAGCAACTTTACCAGGCTGCCCGGTTCTTTTTTTTTTATCCAGCCCCGGTTCTTTTTACACTTCCAGCTGGAGCTCGGGAGCGGCTTTTTGCACAAGATCACGCCGGGTTAGGCTTCCAGGACCCCGGCTAAGCAATTTTACCGGGCCGCCTGGTTCTTTTTTTTAACCAGCCCGGTTCTTTTTACACTTCCAGCTGGAGCTTAGGAGCGGCTTTTCGCGCAAGATCACGCCGGGTTAGGCTTCCAGGACCCCGGCTAAGCAATTTTACCGGGCCGCCCGGTTCTTTTTTTTAACCAGCCCGGTTCTTTTTACACTTCCAGCTGGAGCTTAGGAGCGGCTTTTCGCGCAAGATCACGCCGGGTTAGGCATCCAGGACCCCGGCTAAGCAATTTTACCGGGCCGCCCGGTTCTTTTTACACTTCCAGCTGGAGCTCGGGAACGGCTTTTTGCACAAGATCACGCCGGGTTAGGCTTCCAGGACCCCGGCTAAGCAATTCCAGCGGGCCGCCCGGTTATTTTTTTTATCCAGCCCCGGTTCTTTTTACACTTCCAGCTGGAGCTCAGCAGCGGCTTTTTGCACAAGATCACGCCGGGTTAGGCTTCCAGGACCCCGGCTAAGCAATTTTACCGGGCCGCCCGGTTCTTTTTTTTATCCAGCCCGGTTCTTTTTACACTTCCACCTGGAGCTCGGGAGCGGCTTTTTGCACAAGATCACGCCGGGTTAGGCTTCCAGGACCCCGGCTAAGCAGATTAACTTGATACTCCCTAGCCCCCAACAGCCCTTTTTTTATAACACATTAACCGGAGTGACGGGAGAGCGACATTTCAGAAAACGTGCTTATCTCGGCGAGAAAAAGCGATTTCGGCAATAAAATTTAAAACGCGTGTAAAACATAAACCAAACGATGAAATTGGTTATTTCTTCATGTATAATGATCAACTCGATACTCCCTAGCCCCCAACAGCACTTTTTTTTATAACACATTAACCAGAGTGACGGGAGAGCGGCATTTCAGAAAACGTGCTTATCTCGGCGAGAAAAAGCGATTTCGGCAATAAAATTTAAAACGCGTGTAAAACATAAACCAAACGATGAAATTGGTTATTTCTTCATGTATAATGATCAACTCGATACTCCCTAGCCCCCAACAGCCTTTTTTTTCCATAACACTTTATCCAGAGTGACCGGAGAGCGGCATTTCAGAAAACGTGCTTATCTCGGCGAGAAAAAGCGATTTCGGCAATCAAATTTAAAACGCGTGTAAAACATAAACCAAACGATGAAATTGGTTATTTCTTCATGTATAATGATCAACTCGATACTCCCTAGCCCCCAACAGCCTTTTTTTTCATAACACTTTAACCAGAGTGACGAAAGAGCGGCATTTCAGAAAACGTGCTTATCTCGGCGAGAAAAAGCGATTTCGGCAATAAAATTTAAAACGCGTGTAAAACATAAACCAAACGATGAAATTGGTTATTTCTTCATGTATAATGATCAACTCGATACTCCCTAGCCCCCAACAGCCTTTTTTTTCATAACACTTTAACCAGAGTGACGGGAGAGCGGCATTTCAGAAAACGTGCTTATCTCGGCGAGAAAAAGCGATTTCGGCAATAAAATTTAAAACACGTGAGAGAGAAAGACAATGCAGCTCTCTTTGATGTATATTGTTATGCAAATGTAGCAGGTGTTTATGCTAATGAGTATGGCATCCTTGTGTGACATCCGGTCAGGTGTCACATCCTGATATGGCATCCTTGTGTGACATCCGGTCAGGTGTCTCATCCTGTGTCAGGTGTCACATCCTGATTTGGCATCCTTGTGTGACATCCGGTCAGGTGTCTCATCCTGTGTCAGGTGTCACATCGTGTTGTGGCATCCTCTGATGTCAGACAGAAAGGCGCCATCTCGTGGGGTCAGGTGTTACATGATGATGCTCGTCCCATCCTGGGTCAGGTGTTACATGGTGATGCTCGTCCCATCCGGTCAGTTGTTCTATCCTGGTGTCAGACAGAGAGGCGTCATCTCGTGCGTCAGACAGAAAGGCGCCATCTTGGCCAGTCTTCCTGGTTGTCGCGGGGGGAGATGTCCCTATTGGTTATTGCGGCCGGCGGCATGTCTGGGCATGTATTTTTTACTTTACCAAGCTATTTTAGCTATTTTAGCTATCGCCATATTGGTCATGGTTAATATTACGCTGGTGTACATGCTAAACATGCTAATGTGTTTGATAGCCTGATGGTGCATGTATTGGGGGGTATCACCAGTCAATGTGTAAATTGATGAAAGCGGATGAAGACAAACTGTCTTCATTTTACCAGAGTGTTTTCGCATCACATATGATGTGTAAATGTATTTGGGGTGTCACCATATTGGTTGGTGGTATTATAGCTTTAGCCATATTGGTGGAGCTAATGTCTGTGGCCCCACATGCTAATGTGTGGTATTTTAACACGTTAATGTATTTGTTAGCATTTCATGACTGTATACGTGTCTCTTATAGTACCTCTATCTGCGGTTCTACATGTTAGTGTGTGGTATTTTAAGCCATATTGTTGGAGGCATGTTGGAGGATGGTTATGTATTTGGTTGCATTTTTATTTATTTTTTTCTGCTGTAGCCATGCCCTTTGGAGGCCTGTTGGGGGATGTTAATGTATTTGGTTGTAGTGTTGATGGCCCTACATACTAATGTGTTTGACGGTATTTTTATTTTTTTAGCCATATTGGTGGAAGTGAGTTGGGGTATGTTTATGTATTTGGTTGTATTTTTTGATTGTATCCATACTTCTTGTAGCAATGTCTGCAAAAGAAAGCATGGTCAATGTGTTTTTTCACATGACTAGGCCATCATAGTTGTCTCCATTTGATGGCTCTAGCCGTCTCCTTAGGGGGGTGATGATCAGACAGGATGGAGCCGTTGGTGGAGGTAAGTTGGGGCATATTGGTGGAGGTAAGTTGGGGCATATTTATGTATTTTGGTTGTATTTTTTTTTTTTTTGGTTGTATCCATGCTTCTTGTAGCAATGTCTGCAAAAGAAAGCATGGTCAATATGTTTTTTCACATTACTAGACCACCGTGGCCGTCTCCATTTGATTGTCTCCGTTTCTGTGTTGGTGTTGATGGCTCTAGCCGCCTTCTTAGGGGGGGTTGATGATCAGACAGGATGGAGCCGTCGTATGAGTCGTCAATGTGCAAATTGTTGAAGGTGTCTCAAGACAAACCGTCTCCGTCAACCATTAGCTTTAGCAGAGCGTTCTACTGCAGGTTGTATCTCTGATAGTTATAATTTGTTTAGATGGGTTTATGGAAGTTGTGTAGGTTAATAGCATTTCCTGACTAAAAAAACATGTGATACAGAGAGGTGTGGTTTGAAAAGGGGTGGGACCGGTAGCATCTATATTACGGCTCGCTTGAGGGGTGAGTTCACAGAAAAAATTTAAGCTAAAGCTACGCTGCTAAACTACAAACCTGAAGATCGGATCATGATTGCGGAAACGCCGGTCAGCATCCACCTATGCCACAAAGGCTCAGCTGGACTTGCAGATGCTCCCAAGAGGAAGAAAATGTTTCTCCAACGTGTACAGAGGCCTCCTACAGAGAAACTTGAGCAAAACTGGCGCTTAACACCGGAGGCCGTGTGGGGATTTAGATTTTCTTACGAGGTTGGTGAGATTTTATTCTACATGAGAGACGAAGCCCCGCCAGGAGCACCCAACGTCTACCGGTTTGACGATGCAAGCGCAGCATGTGGCGATGACAGCTCAAAAGGATCTTTGAACTCAAACGACTGGGCCATCGTAAGTGAGCTGGCACCCAGAGTGATTGAAGATTTTCTTGATGAGTATGGAACGCAGGGCGAGTTGTACATCACATGGGTATCAAGGATTACAGCGAGCGGGAAATGTTTTTTACGTCTTAAAGTTTCTCCTCAAACTATTGATGGCCCGGAAGATGGGGAGGTGAATGAAATACTGTATTTCGCCATACAAGTGTTTAGCAGTGAATGTGGGATTTTTCAGACATTATTGAATATACCGCTTTCTGAATGGTATCAAAGAATGGAAGGCTGTGGAGACACTATTTCGGAACTCTTTCTTTCTAGCTGTGCTTGGGTCAACATTGTAGGAGTGAAGCGGAGGTTAGTTTTAGACTAAATTAACTTTAAATTGTTCAAAAACTCTCCCCAAATCACACCTTCTCTACACCCCCCACCTCCTTCACCTCTTGTCATAGAAAGGCGGGATCGTAGTCATTAGCATACCTGTGTAAATTGTATAAGAGAGGTCATGATCGTATGGCCCGTCCCACAAGTCTTCCCAAGCCGTCACAGCTCAACCATCTAAGAGAGACCGAAGATTGAAAGCAGCGATGCCTCAAAGAAGACCAGCAAGACGACTTCTGCCGAGTTTTCCTGCCATGGAGAATGGTCCAGGAGAAAAGACTTCCAGAGGTGTGCAGACTGTGCCTGATTGTACAGTTACACTCTGGTCTACTCCTGACAGCTCCGACACAGAGTCGGGTTTGGGGAGCATATCACCAAACTCAGAAGGACCAAGCACCAGCTTATCCGTGTCTACAACGAGGCCGCAGCCAGAGAGACCGAGCGTCGACTTTTCAACAACTGCAACGAGGCCGAGCGTGTCACCTTCAGCTATGGGGCTGCCTCTCATCACGTCTGCAGCTGTATCCCCGTCGCTATTGCAGCAAACCGACCTGGAGGCAAAGGTGTACGCACAAGCTAGCCGATTCGACCGTCTCTTCCCAGGACCCGGCGTCATTTTGCCATCATCATCATCAGCTTTCGACGCATTTGGCAGTCCTGCAAGCCCCCCACAGCCATCACCACAGAGAGCCTCCAGCTCAGCCTCCAGCTCCACACCAGTGTCTGACTTCAGCTCTACCTCCGACGCTGACTTCAGCTCCGCCTCTGATTCCAGCTCCACACCAGTTCTGCAACTGACTTCAACTTCAGCTCCACCTCTGACTACAGCTCCTCCAACTCCAGCTCCACACCATCTCTGTCACTGACTTCAGCTCCACCTCCGATTCCGGCGCCATACCAAATCTGCCTCTTACTTCAGGTCCGCCTCCAGAGTGCTCCGCCTCTGACTCCAGCTCCAAACAAGCTCCGCCTCCAACGCCTTTTCCATGATGACATATTTTCTTTGGTCCCACCGGGATTTGAACTCGGGTCGCTGGGGTGAGAGTCCAGAGCACTATCCACTATACCATGAAGACTTCACTAGTGTTGCAGGGAGAATATACACTATATGGTTTAATGGAGCAGTCTCTGACTTCAGCTCCACGTCTGACTTCAGCACCACCTCCAGCTCTGCCTCTGACTTCAGCTCTACCTCTGACTCCGACATCAGCTCCGCCTCTGACTTCAGCTCCTCCTCCAACTCCAGCTCCACACCATCTCTGCCTCCGGTCCCGGCTCCACACCAAATCTGCCTCTGTCTTCAGCTCCGCCTCTGACTTCCGTTCCGCCTCCAACTCCAGCTCCACACCAGCTCCGTCTCCAACGTCTTTTCCATGATGACATATTTTTTTTGGTCCCACCGGGATTTGAACTCGGGCCGCTGGGGTGAGAGTCCAAAGCACTATCCACTATACCATGAAGACTTCACTAGTGTTGCAGGGAAGGAATGTACACTATATGGTTTAATGGAGCAGTCTCTGACTCCACCACCAGCTCTGCCTCTGACCAAATACATTAAGCTGGAGTTGGAGGAGGAGCTGAAGTCAGAGGCAGAGCTGGTGAGGAGCTGGACTCCAGCTTCACATCAGCTCTTCCTCTGACTTCAGCTCCACCTCCGACTCCAGCTCCACACCAGTTTTGCATCTGACTTCAACTTCAGCTCCGCCTCTGACTACAGCTCCTCCTCTGACTCCAACTCCACACCAGTTCCACCTCTGACTCCAGCTCCACACCAGCTCTGCCTGCAACTCCAGATCCACACCAGCTTTGCATCTGACTCCAACTTCAGCTCTGCCTCTGACTTCAGCTCCGCCTCCAGCTCTGCCTCTGACTTCACCCCCACTTCTGCCTTCAACTCTGCCTCCAGCTCCACACCTGCCTCAGCTCTGCCTCCAGCTCCACACCAGTCTCTGACTTCAGCTCCACCTCTGACTCCAGCTCCAGCCCCACACCAGCTTTGCATCTGACTTCAGCGCCACACTAGTTCTACCTCTGACTCCAGCTCTACACCATCTCTGCCTCTGACTTCAGCCCCACTTCCGCCTCCAGCTCCGCCTCCAGCTCCACACCAGTTTCTGACTTCAGCTCTACCTCCGACCCTGACTTTAGCTCCGCCTCTGATTCCAGCTCCACACCAGTTCTGCATCTGACTTCAACTTCAGCTCTACCTCTGACTACAGCTCCTCCAACTCCAGCTCCACACCATCTCTGTCACTGACTTCAGCTCCGCCTCCGATTCCGGCGCCATACCAAATCTGCCTCTGACTTCAGCTCCGCCTCTGACTTCAGCTCCGCCTCCAGCTCCAGCTCCGCCTCTGACTCCAGCTCCACACAAGCTCCGCCTCCAACACCTTTTCCATGATGACATATTTTCTTTGGTCCCACCGGGATTTGAACTCGGGTCGCTGGGGTGAGAGTCCAGAGCACTATCCACTATACCATGAAGACTTCACTAGTGTTGCAGGGAAGGAATGTACACTATATGGTTTAATGGAACAGCCTCTGACTCCACTTCCACACCAGCTCTGCCTCTGACTTCACCTCCGATTCCGACTCCAGCTCCACACCAGCTCTGCCTCTCACTCCGACACCAGCTCCGCCTCTGACTCCAGCTCCACCTCCAACTCCAGCCCCACCTCAGCTTTGCATCTGACTCCAACTTCAGCTCCGCCTCTGACTTCAGGTCCACATCAGCTTCGCCTCCGACTTCAGCTCCACCTCCGATACCAGCTCCACACCAGCTCTGCCTCTGACTTCAGCTCCACCTCTGACTTCAGCTCCAGCTCCACACCATCTCTGCCTCTGACTTTTGCTTCGCCTCTGATTTCAGCACCGCCTTCAGCTCTGCCTCTGACTTCGGTTCCGCCTCCAGCTCCACACCAGTCTCTGACTTCTGCTCCACCTCCGATCCTAACTTCAGCTCCGCCACTGACTCCAGCTCCACACCAGCTCTGCATCTGACTCCAACTTCTCCTCCAACTCCTGCTCCACAACATCTCTGCCTCTGATTCCAGCTCCACACCAGATCTGCCTCTGACTTCAGCTCTGCCTCCAGCTCCGCCGCTGACTTCCGTTCCGCCTCCAACTCCAGATCCACACCAGCTTCGCCTCCAAAGCCTTTTCCATGATGACATATTTTTTTTGGTCCCACCGGGATTTGAACTCGGGTCGCTGGGGTGAGAGTCCAGAGCACTATCCACTATACCATGAAGACTTCACTAGTGTTGCAGGGAAGGAATGTACACTATATGGTTTAATGGAGCAGTCTCTGACTCCACCACCAGCTCTGCCTCTGACTTCAGCTCCACCTCTGACTTCAGCACCGCCTCCAGCTCTGCCTCTGACTTCAGCTCCGCCTCCAGCTCTGCCTCTGACTTCAGCCCCACTTCCGCCTTCAACTCTGCCTCCAGCTCCACACCTGCTCTGCCTCTGCCTTCAGCTCCGCCTCCAGCTCCACACCAGTCTCTGACTTCAGCTCCACCTCTGACTCCAGTTCCACACCAGCTCTGCCTCCAACTCCAGCCCCACACCAGCTTTGCATCTGACTCCAACTTCAGCTCCGCCTCTGACTTCAGCTCCACACTAGTTCTACCTCTGACTCCAGCTCTACACCAGCTCTGCCTCTGACTTCAGCTCTGCCTCTGACTCCGACACCAGCTCGACCTCTGACTCCAGCTGCTCACCAGCGCTGCCTCTGACTTCAGCTCCACCTCCAACTCCAGCCCCACCTCAGCTTTGCATCTGACTTCAGCTCCGCCTCCAGCTCTGCCTCTGACTTCAGCCCCACTTCCGCTTTCAACTCTGCCTCCAGCTCAAGACCTGCTCTGCCTCTGCCTTCAGCTCCGCCTCCAACTCCACACCAGTCTCTGACTTCAGCTCCACCTCCAACCCTGACTTCAGCTCCACCTCTGACTCCAGCTCCACACCAAATCTGCCTCCAACTCCAGACCCACACCAACTTTGCATCTGACTCCAACTTCAGCTCCGCCTCTGACTTCAGCTCCACACCAGCTCTACCTCTGACTTCGGCTCTGCCTCTGACTCCAGCTCTACACCATCTCTGCCTCTGACTTCAGCCCCACTTCCGCCTCCAGCTCCACACCAATCTCTGACTTCAGCTCCACCTCTGACCCTGACTTCAGCTCCGCCTCTGACTCCAGCTTCACATCAGCTCTTCCTCTGACTTCAGCTCCACCTCCGACTCCAGCTCCACACCAGTTTTGCATCTGACTTCAACTTCAGCTCCGCCTCTGACTACAGCTCCTCCTCTGACTCCAGCTCCACACCAGTTCCACCTCCGACTCCAGCTCCACACCAGCTATGCCTGCAACTCCAGCTCCACACCAGCTTTGCATCTGACTCCAACTTCAGCTCTGCCTCTGACTTTAACTCCGCCTCCAGCTCTGCCTCTGACTTCAGCCCCACTTCCGCCTTCAACTCTGCCTCCAGCTCCACACCTGCTCTGCCTCTGCCTTCAGCTCCGCCTCCAGCTCCACACCAGTCTCTGACTTCAGCTCCACCTCTGACTCCAGCTCCACCTCTGACTACAGCTCCTCCAACTCCACACCATCTCTGTCACTGACTTCAGCTCCGCCTCCGATTCCAGCGCCATACCAAATCTGCCTCTGACTTCAGCTCCGCCTCTGATTTCAGCTCCGCCTCCAGCTCCAGCTCCGCCTCTGACTCCAGCTCCACACAAGCTCCGCCTCCAACGCCTTTTCCATGATGACATATTTTCTTTGGTCCCACCGGGATTTGAACTCGGGTCGCTGGGGTGAGAGTCCAGAGCACTATCCACTATATCATGAAGACTTCACTAGTGTTGCAGGGAAGGAATGTACACTATATGGTTTAATGGAACATTCTCTGACTCCACTTCCACACCGGCTCTGCCTTTGACTTCAGCTCCGATTCCGACTCCAGCTCCACACCAGCTATGCCTCTGACTCCGACACCAGCTCCGCCTCTGACTCCAGCTGCTCACCAGCGCTGCCTCTGACTTCAGCTCCACCTCCAACTCCAGCCCCACCTCAGCTTTGCATCTGACTCCAACTTCAGCTCCGCCTCTGACTTCAACTCCGCCTCCAGCTCTGCCTCTGACTTCAGCCCCACTTCCGCCTTCAACTCTGCCTCCAGCTCCGCCTCCAGCTCCACACCAGTCTCTGACTTCAGCTCCACCTCTGACTCCAGCTCCAGCCCCACACCAGCTTTGCATCTGACTCCAATTTCAGCTCCGCCTCTGACTTCAGCTCCACACTAGTTCTACCTCTGACTCCAGCTCTACACCATCTCTGCCTCTGACTTCAGCCCCACTTCCGCCTCTAGCTCCGCCTCCAGCTCCACACCAGTTTCTGACCTCAGCTCTACCTCCGATCCTGACTTCAGCTCCGCCTCTGACTCCAGCTCCACACCAGTCCTGCATCTGACTTCAACTTCAGCTCCACCTCTGACTACAGCTCCTCCAACTCCACACCATCTCTGTCACTGACTTCAGCTCCGCCTCCGATTCCGGCGCCATACCAAATCTGCCTCTGACTTCAGCTCCGCCTCTGACTTCAGCTCCACCTCCGCCTCTGACTCCAGCTCCACACAAGCTCCGCCTCCAACGCCTTTTCCATGATGACATATTTTCTTTGGTCCCACCGGGATTTGAACTCGGGTCGCTGGGGTAAGAGTCCAGAGCACTATCCATTATACCATGAAGACTTCACTAGTGTTGCAGGGAAGGAATGTACACTATATGGTTTAATGGAGCAGTCTCTGACTCCACCACCAGCTCTGCCTCTGACTTCAGCTCCACCTCTGACTTCAGCACCGCCTCCAGCTCTGCCTCTGACTTCAGCTCCGCCTCCAGCTCTGCCTCTGACTTCAGCCCCACTTCCGCCTTCAACTCTGCCTCCAGCTCAAGACCTGCTCTGCCTCTGCCTTCAGCTCCGCCTCCAGCTCCACACCAGTCTCTGACTTCAGCTCCACCTCCAACCCTGACTTCAGCTCCACCTCTGACTCCAGCTCCACACCAGCTCTGCCTCCAACTCCAGCCCCACACCAACTTTGCATCAGACTCCAACTTCAGCTCCGCCTCTGACTTCAGCTCCACACCAGCTCTACCTCTGACTTCGGCTCTGCCTCTGACTCCAGCTCTACACCATCTCTGCCTCTGACTTCAGCCCCACTTCCGCCTCCAGCTCCGCCTCCAGTTCCACACCAATCTCTGACTTCAGCTCCACCTCCGACACTGACTTCAGCTCCGCCTCTGACTCCAGCTTCACATCAGCTCTTCCTCTGACTTCAGCTCCACCTCCGACTCCAGCTCCACACCAGTTTTGCATCTGACTTCAACTTCAGCTCCGCCTCTGACTACAGCTCCTCCTCTGACTCCAGCTCCACACCAGTTCCACCTCTGACTCCAGCTCCACACCAGCTCTGCCTGCAACTCCAGCTCCACACCAGCTTTGCATCTGACTCCAACTTCAGCTCTGCCTCTGACTTAAGCTCCGCCTCCAGCTCTGCCTCTGACTTCAGCCCCACTTCTGCCTTCAACTCTGCCTCCAGCTCCACACCTGCTCTGCCTCTGCCTTCAGCTCCGCCTCCAGCTCCACACCAGTCTCTGACTTCAGCTCCACCTCTGACTCCAGCTCCAGCCCCACACCAGCTTTGCATCTGACTTCAACTTCAGCTCCGCCTCTGACTTCAGCGCCACACTAGTTCTACCTCTGACTCCAGCTCTACACCATCTCTGCCTCTGAATTCAGCCCCACTTCCGCCTCCAACTCCGCCTCCAGCTCCACACCAGTTTCTGACTTCAGCTCTACCTCTGACCCTGACTTCAGCTCTGCCTCTGACTCCAGCTCCACACCAGTTCTGCATCTGACTTCAACTTCAGCTCCACCTTTGACTACAGCTCCTCCAACTCCAGCTCCACACCATCTCTGTCACTGACTTCAGCTCCGCCTCCGATTCCGGCGCCATACCAAATCTGCCTCTGATTTCAGCTCCACCTCTGACTTCAGCTCCGCCTCCAGCTCTGCCTCTGACTTCAGCTCCGCCTTCAGCTCTGGCTCTGACTTCAGCCCCACTTCCGCCTTCAACTCTGCCTCCAGCTCAAGACCTGCTCTGCCTCTGCCTTCAGCTCCGCCTCCAGCTCCACACCAGTCTCTGACTTCAAAAAGTGGCAAAGTGTCACTGTGGCAAAAAAGTGACTGTCAACTTTCGAAAAAACGACTAAGTGTCACCTTTGGAAAAAACGACTAAGTGCCACATCTCGAAAAAACGACAAAGTGCCACATCTCGAAAAAATGACAAAGTGCCACATCTCGAAAAAATGACAAAGTGTTGCCTCTCTGAAAAAATGGCAAAGTGTCGCCTCTCCATAAAAATGACAGAGGGCCACCTCTGCGAAAAAATGACAAAGTGTCAACTGCGAATGGTGTCCATCCAAGGAAGGAGCGTGAGGGCCGGCTCCTTAAACACAGGCCGAGTGTCACCCCGGACGGGCCGTCTTCTCCCGGCGCCCGCCCGCGTACGCCCCCCCATCCCCGGTCGTCCGTCTGCTCCCGGCGGGCCTCCGAGTACCCCCTCACCCAACCCACGGCACTCACTCCGGTTGGTCCAGCGATAGCCGGCCGGCGTCCTACGCCCCGGTGCGCGGAGCCGTACGATACTGGCCCGGGGTGCTCCATGATGACTGTGGGGCATCCCACTCCCGGTAAACGATATAGCATGTTTGAGAAGAGCCTGGTGCTAAATGACTTGCATACGACCTGATTCAGGGTCAGGGTCTCGTAAGTAGCAGAGCAGCTACATCGCTGCGATCTATTGAGAGTCAGCCCTCGATCCAACCTTTTGGCGGCCGGTGTCACCTCCGGCGGCCGGTTCGGCATCCCTCCCGCCGGGGTAGGCTGCTACCAGGGGAGTCGTCCGACTCTGAAGAATATCCGCCGCGGCGGAAGACAGCGATCACCTCCAGCACTTCCATACATCCAGCCACGGAGGTCGCTCTTCCACACTTCCAGCCACGGAGGTGGCTCTTCCATAGCTCCAGCCAGGGTGGTTGCTCTTCCATACTTCAATAGCTCCAGCCACGGAGGTGGCTGGCCGGTACTTCCATACTTGCAGCCACGGCGCTGGCGAAAATTGCACTAAGTGCGAAAGCCCATTCATTTACAACGGCGTGTCCGCAAGGCGGCGACATTTCCCCGTTACCGCTGGCTGCGTCGGCGGGAGATGATCCGAGCGCATCCGAGCGCCTGGAACTCTGCGCCGGCGTGGTCGAGTGGCTGGCCTCGGTAGTTGAGGTACCAGGGGTGGCCTGGGGACCTCCAGGCGGGGCTTGTGAGAGAGTGAAGCCGAGCGGCTGGAACTCTGGGCCGGCGTGGTTGAGCAGCATGCCCGCGGAGGTGGCTCTTCCATAGCTCCAGCCACGGAGGTGGCTCTTCCATACTTCCATAGCTCCAGCCACCGGGGTGGCACTTCCATAGCTCCAGCCACGGTGGTGGCTCTTCCATACTTCCATAGCTCCAGCCACGGAGGTGGCTCTTCCATACTTCCATAGCTCCAGCCACGGGGTTGGCACTTCCATAGCTCCAGCCACGGTGGTGGCTCTTCCATACTTCCATAGCTCCAGCCACGGAGGTGGTACTTCCACACTTCCATAGCTCCAGCCACGGAGGTGGCACTTCCATAGCTCCAGCCACGGTGGTGGCTCTTCCATACTTTCATAGCTCCAGCCACGGAGGTGGCACTTCCACACTTCCATAGCTCCAGCCACGGAGGTGGCACTTCCATAGCTCCAGCCACGGTGGTGGCTCTTCCATACTTCCAAAGCTCCAGCCACGGAGGTGGCACTTCCACACTTCCATAGCTCCAGCCACGGAGGTGGCACTTCCATAGCTCCAGCCAGGGTGGTTGCTCTTCCATACTTCCATAGCTCCAGCCACGGTGGTGGCTCTTCCATACTTCCATAGCTCCAGCTACGGAGGTGGCACTTCCACACTTCCATAGCTCCAGCCACGGAGGTGGCTGCACTTCCATAGCTCCAGCCACGGAGGTGGCACTTCCATACTTCCATAGCTCCAGCCACGGAGGTGGCTGCACTTCCATAGCTCCAGCCACGGTGGTGGCTCTTCCACACTTCCATAGCTCCAGCCACGGAGGTGGCACTTCCATAGCTCCAGCCACGGTTGTTGCTCTTCCATACTTCCATAGCTCCAGCCACGGAGGTGGCACTTCCACACTTCCATAGCTCCAGCCCCGGAGGTGGCACTTCCAGCCACGGAGGTGGCACTTGCACACTTCCAGCCACAGAGGTGGCTGGCACTTGCACACTTTTAGCCACGGAGCATGCTGGCACTTCCAGCCACGGAGCATGCTGGCACTTCCACACTTCCAGCCACGGAGCATGCTGGCACTTGCACACTTCCAGCCACGGAGGTGGCTGGCACTTGCACACTTCCAGCCACGGATCATGCTGGCACTTCCACACTTCCAGCCACGAAGGTGGCTCTTTCTTCCTTCTCTCCATCCATCCATCCATCCATCCATCCATCCATCCATCCATCCATCCATCCATCCATCCATCCATCCATCCATCCATCCATCCATCCATCCATCCATCCATCCATCCATCCATCCATCCATCCATCCATCCATCCATCCATCCATCCATCCATCCATCCATCCATCCATCCTTGCTTGCCACTCGTTGTGGAAGGCTAAGTCGGCGTGATCTTGCCCAAAAAGTCCCTCCTCACCTCCAGCTGGAAGTGGAAAAAATCCTCCACCTGCTTGGCCGAGGTTCTGGAAGCCAGCGGCTCGCAGAATGTTGCCAAAGTTTCACTGAAAGGAAAAGAAAAGAGGCGACCGAGTGCGCATTTCACCTACCGCCAATTGTCCACTAGAGGGAAGTGTTACTCCGTCGCAGAATCTGCGCCGACGCACTCGGCACCCTTCGAATTTATGGTGCCGGTGCGGGTGTTCTGGGTGCAAAAAGGCCCCCCAAGTGGTAGAAAAAAATCAGACTTTGTCTTTTAGGTCGAAATTAATGCCAAGTTTTGAAATGCGCTGGCAGGGGTGGACTAGGGCCCGTTAAAAGTGCTTGGCCGGGGTTCTGGAACCGGGGCCCGGTGGAAATGCTTAGCCGGGGCTCTGGGAGCCTACGCCGGCGTGATCTTGCCCGAAAAGCCGCTCCTGAGCTCCAGCCGGAAGGTCGAAAAAAGAACCGGGGCAGGTTAAAAAAGAACCGGCCGGCCCGGTGGAATTGCTTAGCCGGGGCTCTGGAAGCCTAACCCGGCGTGATCTTGTGCAAAAAGTCGCTGCTGAGCTCCAGCTGGAAGTGTAAAAAGAACCGGGCTGGTTAAAAAAAAGAACCGGGCGGCCCGGTAAAATTGCTTGGCCGGGGTCCTGGAAGCCTAACCCGGCGTGATATTGCCCGAAAGTCGGCCTCTATACTTCCATAGTTGGTACCAGGCGCTCACAGCCAACTTGGCGAAAATTTTCTAAGTGCCCACGGCTCTGCGGGGATTGTGCGTCCGACCCGCGCCGGTTCTCCAGCCGGCCTGAAATAACGCAAAACCAGCCTCTCCCCCTGGAGGTCACAGCCAAAGCTGAAAATTTTCTAAGTGCCTACGGCTCTGCGGGGCTTGTGCGTCCGCCCCGCGCCAGTTCGTTGGTCGGCCTCAAATAGCGCAAAATCAGCCTCTCTCCCTGGAGCTCACCGCCAATTTGGCGACATTTTTCTAAGTTCTACTCGAGGTACCAAGGGATGGGGTACCCGGGCTCAGTTGCAGTACCCTTTTTGGTCTTCAGGTGCGCCAGAGTACAATGAAATGGTCCCACTAGTCAGTGTACTCATCGACTTTCCCCCCGTTTTCCAAAACACCATCAGTACAACCATGGGGGAGACCCCACAAATCCGCTCCGCGCTGGTTTCCATGTCGGCTACGGATGAATAAAACCAGCCTGTCCCCCCTGGAGCTCACGAGACACGGATTTTTTTCTAAGTGCCACCGGCTCTTCCGAGCAAAAAAGTCCGCTCGGCGCTGGTTCCCCCGTCGGCCTCGAATGACGAAAAATGCCGGTCTCCGCCCGGAGCTCATGACAAACGAAAATTTTCTAAGTGCCAACGGCTCTTCCGAGCAAAAGTGTCCGCTCCGCGCTGGTTCCTCCGTCGGCCTCGAATGACGAAAAATGCCGGTCTCCGCCCGGAGCTCATGACAAACGAAAATTTTCTAAGTGCCAACGGCTCTTCCGTGCAAAAGTGTCCGCTCCGCGCTGGTTCCCCCGCCGGCCTCGAATGACGAAAAATGCCGGTCCTCACCTGGAGGTCCCAGCTAAGTCGGCAAATATTTTCTAAGTGTCCACGGCTCTGCGTGGCTACGGAGTCTGCCCAACCCCGGTTCCCGGGTCGAACCCGGATCACGAAAAATGTCGGTCTCCGCCTGGAGCTCACAGCCAACTTGGCGAATATTTTCTAAGTGCCACCGGCTCTTGCGCGCGAAGGTGTCCGCTGCGCGCCGGTTCTCCAGCCGGCCTGAAATAACGCAAAACAGCCTCTCCGCCTGGAGCTCACAGCCAACTTGGCGAATATTTTCTAAGTGCCACCGGCACTTGCGAGCGAAGGTGTCCGCTGCGCGCCGGTTCTCCAGCCGGCCTGAAATAACGCAAAACTAGCCTCTCCCCCTGGAGCTCACTGCCAACTTGGCGAATATTTTCTAAGTGCCACCGGCTCTTGCACGCGAAGGTGTCCGCTGCGCGCCGGTTCTCCAGCCGGCCTGAAATAAGGCAAAACCAGCCTCTCCCCCTGGAGCTCACAGCCAACTTGGCGAATATTTTCTAAGTGCCACCGGCTCTTGCGCGCGAAGGTGTCCGCTGCGCGCCGGTTCCCGGGTCGAACCCGGATCACGAAAAATGTCGGTCTCCGCCTGGAGCTCACAGCCAACTTGGCGAATATTTTCTAAGCGCCCACGGCACTTGCGAGTGAATGTGTCCGCTCCGCGCCGCTTCCCGGGTCGGACCCGGATGACGAAAAATGTCGGTCTCCGCCTGGAGCTCACAGCCAACTTGGCGAATATTTTCTAAGTGCCACCGGCACTTGCGAGCGAAGGTGTCCGCTCCGCGCCGGTTCTCCAGCCGGCCTGAAATAAGGCAAAACCAGCCTCCCCCCCTGGAGCTCACAGCCAACTTGGGGAATATTTTCTAAGTGCCACCGGCTCTTGCGCACGAAGGTGTCCGCTGCGCGCCGGTTCTCCAGCCGGCCTGAAAGAAGGCAAAACCAGCCTCTCCCCCTGGAGCTCACAGCCAACTTGGCGGATATTTTCTAAGTGCCACCGGCACTTGCACGCGAAGGTGTCCGCTGCCGAGGACCCGAGAACCCCGAGGACGAGGAATGCCGGTCTCCGCCTGGAGGTCCCAGCTAAATCGGCGAAAATTTTCTAAGTGCCCACGGCTCTGCCGGGTTTTTGCGTCCGACCCGCGCCGGTTCTCCAGCCGGCCTCAAATAACGCAAAACCAGCCTCTCCCCCTGGAGCTCACAGCCAAAGCCGAAAATTTTCTAAGTGCCTACGGCTCTGCGGGGCTTGTGAGTCCGCCCCGCGCCGGTTCGGCGGTCGGCTTCAAAAAGCGAAAAATCAGCCTCTCTCCCTGGAGCTCACCAAAAATTTGTCGAAAGTTTTCTAAGTTCTCCTCGAGGTACCAGGGGGTGAGGTACCCGGGCTAAGATGCAGTACCTTTTTTGGTCTTCAGGTGCGCCAGAGTACAATGAAATGGTCCCACTAGTCAGTGTACTCATCGACTTTCCCCCCGTTTTCCAAAACACCTCCAGAACGAGTATGGAGGAGATGGTGCTGGTCTCCCCACGGCGGTGAAAACCCCGTCCTCGACAGCACAAGGTCGGATAGAAGACCTGAAAAGCGCCGTGGCACGCGCTGGAGGTGTCACTGTGGCGAAAAAGTGACCAAGTGTCAACTTTCGAAAAAACGGCTAAGTGTCAACTTTCGAAAAAACGGCAAAGTGTCACATCTCTGAAAAAACGGCTAAGTGTCGACTTTCGAAAAAACGGCTAAGTGTCAACTTTCGAAAAAACGGCAAAGTGTCACATCTCTGAAAAAACGGCTAAGTGTCGACTTTCGAAAAAACGGCTAAGTGTCAACTTTCGAAAAAACGGCTAAGTGTCGCCTCTCTGAAAAAACGGCAAAGTGTCAACTTTCGAAAAAACGACAGAGTGTCGCCTCTCTGAAAAAACGACTAAGTGTCGACTCTGAGAAAATGGCAAAGTGCCCACGGCTCTGCGGGCTCGTGCATCCGACCCGCGCCGGTTCCCCAGCCGGCCTGAAATAAGGCAAAACCAGCCTCTCCGCCTGGAGCTCAGAGCCAACTTGGCGAATATTTTCTAAGTGCCCACGGCTCTGCGTGGCTACGGCGTCTGCCCAGTGCCGGTTCCTGGGTCGAACCCCGAGGACGAGGAATGCCGGTCTCCGCCTGGAGGTCCCAGCTTAATCGGCGAAAATTTTCTAAGTGCCCACGGCTCTGTCGGGCTCGTGCATCCGACCCGCGCCGGTTCCCCAGCCGGCCTGAAATAAGGCAAAACCAGCCTCTCCCCCTGGAGCTCAGAGCCAATTTTGGCGAAAAAACGACTAAGTGTCAACTTTCGAAAAAACGACTAAGTGTCGACTTTCGAAAAAACGGCTAAGTGTCAACTTTCGAAAAAACGACTAAGTGTCGCCTCTGAAAAAACGACTAAGTGTCGCCTCTCTGAAAAAACGACTAAGTGCCCACGGCTCTGCGGGGCTTGTGAGTCCGCCCCGCGCCGGTTCGGCGGTCGGCCTCAAAAAGCGAAAAATCAGCCTCTCTCCCTGGAGCTCACCAAAAATTTGTCGAAATTTTTCTAAGTTCTCCTCGAGGTACCAGGGGATGAGGTACCCGGGCTAAGGTGCAGTACCTTTTTTGGTCTTCAGGTGCGCCAGAGTACAATGAAATGGTCCCAGTAGTCAGTGTACTCATCGACTTTCCCCCCGTTTTCCAAAGCACCTCGTTTACGAGTATGGAGGAGATGGTGCTGGTCTCCCCACGGCGTCGGACACGCCGTCCTCGACAGCACAAGGTCGGATAGAAGACCTGAAAAGCGCCGTGGCACGCGCTGGAGGTGTCACTGTGGCGAAAAAGTGACTAAGTGTCAACTTTCGAAAAAACGGCTAAGTGTCAACTTTCGAAAAAACGGCTAAGTGTCAACTTTCGAAAAAACGGCTAAGTGTCAACTTTCGAAAAAACGACAAAGTGTCACCTCTCTGAAAAAACGGCAAAGTGTCAACTTTTGAAAAAACGACTAAGTGTCAACTTTCGAAAAAACGACTAAGTGTCACCTCTCTGAAAAAATGGCAAAGTGTCAACTGCGAATGTGGTGGTGCATGGAAGGAAGTGGAGGACGGCCGCCTCCTTAAACACAGGCCGAAGAGGAGCGTCAGGGCCGGCTCCTTAAACACGGACCGAGTGTCGCCCTTAACACAGACCAAGCGGAGGACGGCCGCCTCCCTAAATACAGGCCAAACCGGAGCGCGAGGGCCGCTCCTTAAACACGGACCGAGTGTCGCCCTTAACACAGACCAAGGGGAGGACGGCCGCCTCCTTAAACACAGGCCGGAGAGGAGCGTCAGGGCCAGGCTCCTTAAACATGGACCGAGTGTCGCCCTTAACACAGACCAAGGGGAGGACGGCCGCCTCCTTAAACACAGGCCGGAGAGGAGCGTCAGGGCCAGGCTCCTTAAACATGGACCGAGTGTCGCCCTTAACACATACCAAGCGGAGGACGGCCGCCTCCCTAAATACAGGCCGAACCGGAGCGCGAGGGCCAGGCTCCTTAAACACGGACCGAGTGTCGCCCTTAACACAGACCAAGGGGAGGACGGCCGCCTCCTTAAACACAGGCCGGAGAGGAGCGTCAGGGCCAGGCTCCTTAAACACGGACCGAGTGTCGCCCTTAACACAGACCAAGCGGAGGACGGTCGCCTCCCTAAATACAGGCCGAACCGGAGCGCGAGGGCCAGGCTCCTTAAACACGGACCGAGTGTCGCCCTTAACACAGACCAAGGGGAGGACGGCCGCCTCCTTAAACACAGGCCGGAGAGGAGCGTCAGGGCCAGGCTCCTTAAACACGGACCGAGTGTCGCCCTTAACACAGACCAAGCGGAGGACGGCCGCCTCCCTAAATACAGGCCGAACCGGAGCGCGAGGGCCAGGCTCCTTAAACACGGACCGAGTGTCGCCCTTAACACAGACCAAGTGGAGGACGGCCGCCTCCTTAAACACAGGCCGAACCGGAGCGCGAGTGTCGCTCCTTAAACACGGACCGAGTGGAGGACGGCCGCCTCCTTAAACACAGGCCGAACAAAATGACACAAAGTGTCAACTGCGAATGTTGTCCATCCAAGGAAGGAGCGTGATGCCCGGCCGGCTCCTTAAACACAGGCCGAGAGTCACCCCGGACGGTCCGCCTCGCGGCGCCCGCCCGCTCGGATAAAATGACACAAAGTGTCAACTGCGAATGTTGTCCATCCAAGGAAGGAGCGTGATGCCCGGCCGGCTCCTTAAACACAGGCCGAGAGTCGCCCCGGACGGTCTGCCTCGCGGCGCCCGCCCGCTCGGATAAAATGACACAAAGTGTCAACTGCGAATGTTGTCCATCCAAGGAAGGAGCGTGATGCCCGGCCGGCTCCTTAAACACAGGCCGAGAGTCGCCCCGGACGGTCCGCCTCGCGGCGCCCGTCTGCTCGGATAAAATGACACAAAGTGTCAACTACGAATGTTGTCCATCCAAGGAGGGAGCGTGATGCCCGGCCGGCTCCGAAAACACAGGCCGAGAGTCGCCCCGGACGGTCCGCCTCGCGGCGCCCGTCTGCTCGGATAAAATGACACAAAGTGTCAACTGCGAATGTTGTCCATCCAAGGAAGGAGCGTGATGCCCGGCCGGCTCCTTAAACACAGGCCGAGAGTCGCCCCGGACGGTCCGCCTCGCGGCGCCCGTCTGCTCGGATAAAATGACACAAAGTGTCAACTGCGAATGTTGTCCATCCAAGGAAGGAGCGTGATGCCCGGCCGGCTCCTTAAACACAGGCCGAGAGTCGCCCCGGACGGTCCGCCTCGCGGCGCCCGCCCGCTCGGATAAAATGACACAAAGTGTCAACTACGAATGTTGTCCATCCAAGGAAGGAGCGTGATGCCCGGCCGGCTCCTTAAACACAGGCCGAGAGTCGCCCCGGACGGTCCGCCTCGCGGCGCCCGTCTGCTCGGATAAAATGACACAAAGTGTCAACTGCGAATGTTGTCCATCCAAGGAAGGAGCGTGATGCCCGGCCGGCTCCTTAAACACAGGCCGAGAGTCGCCCCGGACGGTCCGCCTCGCGGCGCCCGCCCGCTCGGATAAAATGACACAAAGTGTCAACTACGAATGTTGTCCATCCAAGGAGGGAGCGTGAGGCCCGGCCGGCTCCGAAAACACAGGCCGAGAGTCGCCCCGGACGGTCCGCCTCTCGAGGCGCCCGCCCGCTCGGATAAAATGACACAAAGTGTCAACTACGAATGTTGTCCATCCAAGGAGGGAGCGTGAGGCCCGGCCGGCTCCGAAAACACAGGCCGAGAGTCGCCCCGGACGGTCCGCCTCGCGGCGCCCGCCCGCTCGGATAAAATGACACAAAGTGTCAACTACGAATGTTGTCCATCCAAGGAGGGAGCGTGAGGCCCGGCCGGCTCCGAAAACACAGGCCGAGAGTCGCCCCGGACGGTCCGCCTCTCGAGGCGCCCGCCCGCTCGGATAAAATGACACAAAGTGTCAACTACGAATGTTGTCCATCCAAGGAGGGAGCGTGATGCCCGGCCGGCTCCGAAAACACAGGCCGAGATTCGACCCCGGACGGGCCGTCTTCTCCCGGCGCCTGCCCGCGTACGCCCCCCATCCCCGGTCGCCCGTCTGCTCCCGGCGGGCCTCCGAGTACCCCCTCACCCAACTGACCGACTGGCACTCATGACCCGCCTTGGTAGGGCCCCCATCGCCCTCGGCTCGTCCGACGTCGGGTGGACGGTTCCTACCCACTGCGGGTCGCACTCTAGCGCCCCGGCCGCCGCGTGAGCGTGCGCTCCCCGCGCCGCCCCGCAGGCCCCGGCGCGACCGTACTGCGGCGAGACCGAGACGACCCGGTTTGGCATCCATCCCACCTAGCCACGATCCACGGAGGCCGAGCGAGCGGCTGAGTGTCGGGCGCCGCGCGTGCGAGCGTCCGCCGGCCGCGCCGGTCCTTCCGCGAATGTCGTTTCTCAAACCCTCCGGCTTGATAGCGGCGGCACCACGGGAAGCCGTCCACACACACCGTCCGACCTCTATCCGAAAAGCCTTCCCGACCAACCGCGGTTGCGGGGGCGTCTGTCGCTCCGCATCGGGGGGGCGTATGGCTTCCGCGCTATGCGCTGCGGGCTCGGGGGGGCCGCAACGGCTGAGTCTGACTCGGCCGGGGCGCAGCTTCCCTCCCGGCAGTCAGCAATAGTGCCGATCGCGCCTGCCACCAGCCCCCTCCCCGACGGGTTCGTCGGCGCCGGCTGGCCGCCGTCCGCCTTCGTTCCCCGAGGGTTCCCAACCAGCGCCGATCCAACTCCGCATCCTGGCCGCACGCAGTGCGTGCCTCGCGCGGGTAAGTCGCCGGCGCAGCGCCGCAGCTCCCGACCCCCGCGTACGGGAATAGTTGAGGGCCTCAGCGGGCCGCA